>NC_046658.1:56069399-56082311 GCF_010883055.1 Belonocnema kinseyi | reverse complement strand
TATAGAGCTCCAAGGAGATTATGTTGAAAAATAAAAAAAAATTTACCCAAAAAAAATTGTTTTTATACTTAATTCTAAGGACTTATTGAACTACCCTCGTACCTTTCTTGTAAACTCTCAATATCTTTCCTTTCTTTCCATCCCCATATCTCTGCTTCATAAACTAATACCGGTCATACCAGCGTATCAAATAACCACATTCTCCTTTTCCATTTTTTTTAGCCTTCTTTTTCCTATTCCCCAAATCTGTTCATTACCCCTGTTTCTTTTTTTCATCCTCCCTCTTATATGAGCTGTATGATCTCCACCCTTGTCTCACACTTCTCACTAACCAGAAACTATCTCCTACTTGCTCTCCTACCTTTACCCTGCTTCTTGTCTCTCTAAAAATTTCTGATACTCTCTTTATTAATTTCTCTCTTATCCCCTTTTTTATCATAACTTTTTCTATTTCTCCTCGGTTTAATGAGTCAAACACCGCCTTTAAGTCCACGAAAATTGCTATCATTGCCCCTTTTTCTCTTTTAATTCTCTTATTTACTAGATAGTTCAGAACATATATGTTGTCCATTACCCCCATTCCTTTTCTAAACCCCTCTCTGATTCGGTGACTCGATCTTTTTTTCTTTAACTTCTATTTTCAATCTCTCCGATAAAATTGTTACATATACTTTATACAGTTTTGGCATCAACGTCACCCCCACTATAATCTTTAACCTCCTCTCCCTTGCCTTTCTTTACTATTGGTATAACTACTCCTTCTTTCCATAACTTCGGCCACCCATCTCCTCTCCATACTATATTACACATTATCCATGCCCATTCCTCTAGTTTCTCCCCTCCATATTTCCATACTTCATTTGGAATCTTATCTATACCAGGTGCCTTTCCATCCTTCATTATTCCTAAAACTTTAACTATTTCTTCCCTTGAAATTTCCTCTTCCTGATCTCTTTCTCTACCACATTTTCCTCCCTTTACAACTTTTCTCTCTACTCCTCCTAGCAAATCCAAAAAATATTTCTTCCATTCTATCATTTCAATATATTGGTTCACTCTTTTTATTCTTTTTCTTTCTCTATTAACTACCTTCCATACCTCTTCTTCCGTCCTAGCCTTCTCCGCCTCTTCCTCAAACCTTTTATTCTCTTCCTCTTTCTTTTGATAACACAACTCAGTTTACTCTTTCTTTTCTTCCTATATTCTTCCCTATTACTTTTTTCTTTTCTCCACTTTCCTAATTCCTTTCTGACCTCCTTTTTTTCTCTTTGCAGTCCTCATCCCACTCACTTCTATTCCCCCCTTTACTAACTTCATTTTTGTTTGTGCACTCTGATCGTATTTTTATTTCTCCTATCATTTCTCCCATCTCCTCGTCCACATTTCCCTCTCCCATTTTGATATTTCTTATTTTTTCTCTAAACTGTTGTTTTCCTTCCTTTGACGAATCCCCTTTTCCTACACTTTTTACATTTGTTCCCCTTTTACTCATATTGCTATTGCTTTTTTGTCCCTTTGATGTCACTATTAAGAGAAAGCGATCCAAATCAATATATTCTCCTACCTCTAGTTTCTTAACGTTCTCTCTTCCCTCATCATCCACTATCACATAATAAATTACCGTTCCCCTTTCACTTCCTGAGCGTGTATATTCTCCTTTTTGATCCCCTTCTATATTTCTGTTAAAGATATATCATCCCAACTCCTCCAAGCTCTTCAACAACTTTTTTCCCTCCCCATTTAGTACCTTATCTTGAGACTTTTTCCTCTCTCTTCTCCCCATTTCCTTCCTCCTCTGTCTCCTGTTCTCGCATTGAAATCCCCACCTATTATCATCCTAATCTCTTTTTTATGATCTTTAATCATTTCTTCAATCTCCTCTGCTTTTTCTTGCATATCACCGTTCACATAAATCCCCACTACCTTCCACTTTTCTCCTCCCATCATTGCCCCTACTACTATTACTTCTTCTTTTTCTTCATTCCTGTCTTTCTTATCTTTCCCTGTTATACTTTCATTCTTTACTCCAATCACCATTCCTCTCATTGCTCTGCCCTTTTTATTCTTCCTCTTTGCATTTTGCACTTGCCATTTGTAACCTCTTGGTAATCTTCCCCTTACGCTTTCCCATCCCTTTTCATCTAGCCGCGTCTCTATCATTATGACTGCATACCATTGTGTCAAATTTCTCATAAACTCCTTATCCTTTCTCTCCAACCCTCCTATATTCCAGTAACAAATGTTCCATTCTTCCCTACTTTCTTTTCTCATCTTTTTTTCCTTCTTACTATTTCTTATTTTCCTATCTCCTGTTCCTTCCTTTTCTAGTTTCGCTGCACCTCATTTCTTACTATCTGTTCGCTTTCTTCATCCCAATCCCACCATAATCCATCTATCTGAATTCTCTCTTACTTAACCCATGCTCACTTTCCCTTTTTTCTTTCCTCTTCCGCTATTTTCCTTAATTTATACTGCATCTTTCTTTCTACCGATGTCAAATCATCCTCTATTCTCTCTAGACTACCATATAATAACCTCTTCTTTGTCATCACTTCCCTCTTATGTTCTCATTTCTTTAGTTTCACCAGTACTATTATCTCCTTTCTTCTCGCTTCCCTTCTTGCATTTCGCATTTCCTCTATCTCTACCTTAGCATCAATCCTTTTTAGTTCGTAGTCCACCCCTTCCTTCAACTCCTTCCCCTCTAATCTTATACCCTTTATCACTATGTTTAATTTTCCTTCTTCCCTCTCTTCCCTCTCTTCCCTTTTTATTTTTTGTTCTATTTTTTCAGCCTTTCCATCTCCTTATTCCCACACTCGCCCTCACCGCAATCCCCATTCGAGCTTTCAAGTTTATTCATCCTACCTCTCAATTCCTCTACCTTTGTACTATTAACTTCTTTCTACTTCTCTAGTTTTTGCTCCAATGACTCCATCCTTTTATATAACTTTTTCCTAACTTCTTCCCATTATTTATTTCTTTCTTAACTTCCGTCGTTTCCCGCCTAATTTCCTTCTTTAATTCCTCTCCCCTTTTCTCCTGCTTTCCTTCATAAATCCTCATTACCTCTTTCATCACTTCTTGAATTTCCTTTAGTCTTTCTTCTTTCACCGACACTTCATTTTCATCACCGCTACCGTAAGCACCCTTACTGTTATCGCTTTTCACTACCAAACTCTGCTTTTCCGGCAACGATCTAAACATTTTCTGGTATTTTACACTCGCCCCGAAATTTTCCTTCTCTTCACTGCTTTCCCCCTCCCCTCTCTTCCTTTTGATTAATGCTTCTATGGACCCTACACTTTTTGCTCTTAATCTTTCCTTTTCTATAGTTTTTTTTATCTTCCCCCTTGCCTTCCTTTCCTTTCTTTGTCGCTACCCAATTCTGCTACTACCAATCCGTCAACACAGTCTTCCCACCCTGTCACAAATCTCCAAACAAACTTCCACACAAATCTGTCTCTATCCTCCAAAATATCTACCTCCTCTTTGCAAACTCACAATCCCTCAATTAGATCTCTCACATCCACACCCTTCTACACACTTCCACAATCCACTCACTTTAAATTTCACCACAATATCAGAAAAACTCAGCATTTTTGGTTAACTTTCAGCGTTTTGGTTAATTTTTTGTTTCGAATTTTTGGTTAACAGAAAGAGGGTATCATGTTTTATTATTTGGAATCGAAAATTACAGCTAAACTTATTTTAAATTTGTGAAAAATGAAATTATATTATTTTTCTCGTAAGTGATTAACATGAATGTGTATGAAATTTAATATACGCACTCTTAATGGGGATTTCATATGCTCACTATATTAATTTTCATACGTATGCGTATATTAAAGTTAATATTATTTTTAACAGTGTACAGGTAGTAAAGCAAGTGTAAGGGTAAATGGGAAATTAAGCGAATGTTTCGATATTATTCAAGGAGTTAAACCAGGATGCGTTATGTTTTTATGGTTATTTATATTATTCATGGACAAGTGTTTAAGAATAGCTCTTTTCGATGAAAAAGGTGTGGATCTCGAAATAGTAAGGTACGTAGGTTAGCGTTCGCAGATGATGAGGTTGTTATGGTAGAGTCGATCGAAGACTTGCAAAGAATGTTAAATAAACTGAATGTAAGCATGAAGAGCATGGGCCTCAAAATGAACGCAAATAAAAAAAAACTATGGTATTCAAAGGAAAGATTGAGAAAACACTATGCAATAATTTACTAAATGATGAGAGAATTGAACAAGTTGATAAGTTAGTATACCTTGGTAGCTTATTTACTAGGGACGGAAAGATAGATGAAGAATTAGATAGACGTATAAACGAAAGTAAGAAGGTTATTGGTATAGCAGGTCCACTTATCAGATGTAAAAATATATCAAATAAAGCTAAAATGGCAATACATAATTCTATATTTGTACCGACTGTATTATACGGTAGCGAGACATGGGCCTATCAAGAAAAATATAAGAGTAAAATTAACGCGATTGACATGAGATTCTAGCGCATAATATGCGGGAAAACTCTGCGCTGGACAAAGTGAGTAACGAAATAATTCTCAAGAATGTGGTGGAGAAAGACGCTAATAGACACATGGAAAAGAAAACTGTTAAGATGTTTCGAGCATGTTGGGAGAATGCCAAACGAATTACTAACGAAACATGTGTATCAGGGTAAAGTAAATGGCAGCGTGCCCAGAGACAGACCGCGGAAAGAATAGTTAGAATGTGTGGATGAGACCCTAGTTATGGGAGTCATAAGAAGCCACAGAAACAGGAGAGCCTGCATGAAATAATGCATGGACGTAAAACAAGCTAGAAAAGTATGCCAGGATAGAAAAGTATGGCGGAAAATAGTTAATAAAAATAGTGTCAGTAGAGTGAATGACGCCTAAAACAAAAGACATTGGACACTAATGGGCCCAAGTGACGAACCTCACATAACGACTTTGTTAGGATCTTCACTTGGATCGATTGCTAGAGAGATTGATCAGCAACCTGGGTTAGAGCAGTGTTGTGGAACGCACGAGTTACTTAAATAAATGAACGAAACTTCTGGATCAATCTGAAAATTCTATATCCCTTTCTCACTATATCCCTTTATCCCTTGTTAAGTTAGATTCATTTGTAGGTTAAGATCGAGTTAACCTATTAAATAGAGCACACATTTAAGACTGAGAACTGTACGCTTACATAGATACACGTGTGGTTGAATTTCATTCGGCTAGGTTAGGTTAGGTCAGGTTTTGTTAGGTTAGGATAGGTTAAACCTCTATGTAGGTTAAACCGAAGCTGAATGAAACGGTACCGCAAGCACAACGGGACAAAACAATGAGTTTAATTGTGTTACGTGAAGTTAAGTTAGGTTAGGTTAGGCTAGGTCAGGTTTTTTTAGGTTAGGATAGGTTTGACCTCTTTGCAGGTTAAACCCAAGCTGATTCAAACGGTACCGCAAATACAACAAGACGAAATTTTTTTTTCACTTCAACTCGCGCTAATTTAGCCAATTTTTATCATTTCCCGATTTCTCCAATACAAAGTACGTGTTTAAGTGTTCTGAAACTATCTAAGAAAGAAAAACGAGAATATTGCAATAAACAAAAAAGTAATTAATTTTTTTTGAGGCGCTGCAAAAATCATTAATTTTAACCTTCAAGCGCCTCGTTTAGCGAACGAATTTTAGGATACGGAAAGCTTTCAGTGAGAAAGTTGTTCATTAAGGGTGAAAAAAGTTTTCTGGAAAGTTTTAGATCAATTGGATTAATAGTTCAAAAATTATGAATGTTTTAAAATCCAAGCGGTAATCTTAACGATGCCCAAAAACGTGCCTGGCCTGCTACGTACGCGCTGCAGCGAACGACGTGAAGGTCAAGTCAATCTTACCGAAACAAATGCACAACAGTAACTTTTTTGTCATCTTCTATGAAATTCTACAAATGAAGCATAGAATCAGCGAAGTGATTATTTCTTATAATAGTTGGAAAAGCATTTTTTTTTAGGTTAATGAGATTTTTGAGATATTTTTGAGAATATTAATTAAAAAGAAAAGGATATTTAAATGAAACAAGGTAGAAAAAGAACTAGAAATGAACATTCGTGGATTAAAAATAAGAAAAAATGTTCTAGAAATCAGGTACGATTAGAAACCGTCAATACAATTTTTAAATAAATTTTAATCATAAATTTAATATTTTGTGACTTTTTTTATTCTTGATTTTTTAAATAATTATTTTATTGAACTATGTATAATATGTAGATAGTCTAAAGTAATTATTTTAAATTTTTAATGACGAAGTTAATAGCATTATTTGTTATTTCTTTAGGGAAAAGAATACATTCCAAAGTCTATAACTAAAAAAGACGGTATTGCTAAAGATATTCTAATCCCAGAGAGATCTTTCAAACCTATTGAATCCTGCTGTGGAGAAACATGTTACCAAAATTTTTCAAATGTGCAACAAGAAAAAGTACATACAAATTTTTGGAATCTCGGGAACTACAATGAACAAAATGTGTTTCTCAGAGGATTGTTAAAATGCAAGGATCCTATTCAAACGAATGCAGGTGAAAAACTAGGACGGTTAATTCATTGGATATATTTATTTCCTACTGACGAAGAAAATGTTCCGATTTGTAAGAAATTTTTTTGTGCTTTTCTATGTTTGGGCAAAAGAAGAGTTGAAAATGTTCAAAAAAAGATTTTAAATAAGCAGCCTTTAAAAAATGTGATAATCCTTCATTAAATCTTGTAGAACTTTACAAATTATTCGGAAAATATTATAAAGAAAAAACGGGGGCTAAATTGCCAAAAAGTCAAACCGTTTATTTTAAGTATTTTAACCAAAATGTTGGCTTCAGTTTTAAATTACCTAGAACTGACGTGTGCAATACTTGCTACAAAAACGAGACAAATGGAGAGGTAAACGAAGAAGTAATTAATCACAAAAATAATGCTGAAATTTATTTAAAGTTAAAAAAGCAAATACTCTCTGAAAATAATAGTCTATGCTGTGAATTTGATTTTGCGCAGAATTTGCCACTAACAAAAATACTCGTATCCGCGCAATTTTACCTACGTTTAGCATGGCTTTGTCTATTTAACGTACATGTACATACTACGAACCAGAGTTACATGTTCCCTATTCTTGAGGGAATTGTAAAGAAGGGTGCTAACTATGTTTGCAGTTTCATCAAATACGCGGTATTAAAAGAATTTGCTAAAGACAAGTTCAACAGCATAACATTATTTTCAGACTCATGTCCGGGACAAAATAAAAACTACACAGTGTTTCATTTTTTGGTTTTATTGTCCATTTATTTGCAAAGCGAGATTAAATATATGTTTACAGTTCGAGGCCATTCCTATTGCCAGTGCGATAGGAATTTTGCCAGATATTCGCAAAAACTGAAAAAATTAGAACGAATTGAAACTGAAGCTGAATATGTAGAAATGATTCGCAATGCTCGTTCACCTTCATTCACAATGGTCGAGAAGTGTGAAGATCTTCTGCAGGATTTTGAAAAATGTTTCAAAGGCAAAATGCGAAAGCCAAAAAATTTCCAAATCAGCAAAGCGTTCGTTTTGCATGTTTTTCCTGATGGAAAAGTGGATGTTTTTGACAACTATGAGTTACAAAATCCAACCACTTTCTTCTTTAAACCTGCGCTTAAACTAGATAATCTTTCGAAAAGTCCTACGTTCCGAATTGGATTAAAAGCTGCCAACATAGAGGATGTAAAAAATCTCTTCCAGTATTTAAGCGCTAAAGGAAAAGAATTTTTCAAATCATATTTTTTAAAAGTACAAACTCAGAATCCAGATTCCGAAGAAACTGAAGAGAGTGACGAAAATGACTAAAAGTAGTTTCTAATAAAATATTTTTTGATTAATTTATTCTTGTTCAATAATATGCATAATCTTATATGTTAAATGTTCAATAAATAAATTATTTTAATGATAATATCTAGAGTTACTGTTGTGCATTTGTTTTGGTAAGATTGACTTGACCTTCACGTCGTTCGCTGCAGCGCGTACGTAGCCGGACAGGCACGTTTTTGGGCAGCGTCAAGATTACCGCTTGGATTTTAAAACATTCATAATTTTTTAACTATTAATCCAATTGATCTAAAACTTTTCAGAAAACTTCTTTGAACCTCAATGAACAGCTTAGTCTCTGTAAGCTTTCCGTAGCTCAAAATTCGTTCGCTAAACGAGGCGCTTGAAGGCTAAAATTCATGATTTTTGCATTTCCTCAAAAAAAAATTAAGAACTTTTTTTTTTATTACAATATTCTCGTTTTTCTTTCTTAGATAGCTTCAAAAGACTTAAGCGCGTACATTTTATTGGGAAAATCGGGTAATGATGAAAATTGGCTAAATTAGCGCGAGTTGAAGTGAAAAAAGATTGGAATTTTTCGTTTTCAAAAAGTCCACTTTTTACCAAGTATCTCAAAAACTACAAAACCTATAAATTTTTGCAAGAAGAAAAAAAGATGCGCCTTGAAATTTTCTACAAGCATCAGTCTTAAAAATTAAAATTAGAAAGATTTTTGAAATTGACCCTCAATTAGGCTCGAGTTGACCCATTCGATGTAGCACAGATTTGCTACTGGGAAAATATACTTCCAGAGCTTTACGTGTAGTTCAATGAATTTCTGTTAATTCAGGTTAGGTGAGGTCAGGTTTTGTTGGGTAAAGTTATGTTAAATAAGTTGATATCAGGCAAGGGTTGATCCTTCACAGTTGTCGACATGTTTTTGAAGCGAAAATTTGCATCACTGGCATTATTTTGATATTTATTTTCCTCAGTGAATGATTTTTCGTCATTTTTTGAAGTTATGGCTGAACCATGACGTGATGGGTGATTTTTGATACCGAATTTGAATTCAGTGCCCCAAAATCCATAGGAATACGTGTGTCTTGTTACCAGATCCGCACACTTTTTTTTGTTTGGTTGTGTAATTCAACCCTTTTAAAGATAATTCACCTTTTTGGCTTCATAGTTTTAACAATTTGGTGGAAAAAGTATAAATTATTATTATTACACCATTAGGCCATTTCCCTTTCGGGGTATGCGTGACTCACTCGGTAGGGGAAAGGAGTAGTGTGTGGAAGGGATAGAGATTTTTCAGATTGATCCAGAATTCTCGTGCTATTTAAGTAAATAACGCGTTCGTTCCACAAAACTGCTCCGACCCAGGTTGCTGATCAATCTCTCTAGCAATCACCCCAAGCGAAGAACCTCACGAAGTCGATATGTAAGGTTCCCCACTTGGGTCCATTAGTAGCCAAGATCTTTGTTTCAGGCGTCATTCACTCTACAGACACTCTTTTTATTAACTATTTGCCGCCATACTTTCCTGTCCTGGCATACTTCTCTAGCTTCTTTTATGTCCATGCATTTTTTCATGCAGGCTATCGTGTTTCTATGACTTCTTATGTCTCTTCTAACTAGGGTCTCATTCATACATTCTAACCATTCTTTCCGCGGTCTACCTCTGGGCATGCTGCCATTTACTTTACCTTGATACACTTGTTTCGTTAGTCGTTCATTTGGCATTCTCTCAACATGTCCGAACCATCTTCACCGATTTCTTTCCGATGTGTCTACTAGCGTCTCTTCTGCACCACATTCTGTTAGAATTATCTCGTTACTTACTTTGTCCATCAGGGTTTTCCCGCATATTATGCGCATGAATCTCATGTCAATTGCGTCAGTTTTACTCTTATCTTTTTCTTGATAAGTCTATGTCTCGCTACCGTATAGTACAGTCGGTACAAATATAGAATTATATATTGCCATTTTAGCTTTATTTGATATATTTTTACTTCTGATAAGGGGACCTGCTCTACCAATAACCCACGTACCCTTATTGTTTCGAGATCCACACCCTCTTCGTCAAAGAGAGCCATTCTTAAACACTTGTCCATAAATAATATAAATAACCATGAAGACATAACGCATCCTTGTCTAACTCCTTGAATAATATCGAAACAGGCACTCAGTTTCCTATTCACTCTTACACTCGCTTTGCTACCTGTATATATTGTTTTTATAGCTTGTAGGATCCATCCATTGACTCCATCCATATTCTTTCAGGACTTCCCCAAGTTTACTTCTATCTACCTTGTCAAAAGCTTTTTCTAGGTCAACAAATGCACAGAAAACTTTTTCTCCTACTCTCAAACTTTTTTCTGTTATTTGCCTTAAGCTAAATATTTGATCCGTACATGACCTTCCTGGCATAAACCCACTTTGGACTTCCCAAATCTTTGCTTCTGTTATTTTCATTGCCCAACGAATAAGTATTTTTGAATATATTTTACTTACGGTGCTTAATAAGCTAATCCCTCTGTAATTATTGCACTCGCTTTTATCTCCCTTTCTCTTGTAGATTGGCACGATAATCGCTTCTTTCCAATCGTCTGGAACGTCTCCCATCCGGAAAAATAAATTTATCAATTCGCACAGTCTATGTGGTATGCACGCGCCACCGTGTTTAAGCATTTCAGCATTAATACCGTCTACCCCGGCAGCCTTACCGTTTTTCAAGTTCTTAATTATATCCCTAACCTCAGTGACATAGACTTTTTCAACTGTATCTCATGTTGACAATTTCTGTACTTTTGTTTTCTTTCATTTTTTTATAAAGTAGTTTCCTGTTTCCTTTAAAGTCGTTTCGTACTTTTATCTCTTCTTCTGCTCTAATTGTATCTTTACTTTCTTTAACTAATCGTTTAAGTATCCTGTTTTCGTATCTATAATCATTTCTACGTCTATTTCTTTCCTCATTGCTAAGACCTGCGATGTTCAAAGTTCTCTTGTACGCTTCTCTTTTTGCTTTTTGGGCAGCCTGAATTTCATCATTCCACCACGCATCACCAGAAATTCTTCCTACAACTACGGTACCATACACTTCGATCGTACATCTAACAAGGATATCCCGTAACATTGCCCAGGCGCCCTCTATATTTTTGTTTTTATACGGTCCTCCCATGTTGCCCTATCTATGTTCTCGATTATCTTATTTTGGAAATCTATTCGCACATCCGGTTTCTGTAGGTTCTCAATTTTGATTCACGTTTGTTTTGCTTTCTTGGTTCTCTTTTTTCTCCATCCCGACCTAAGTTAATTTTTGAGATCTGAAGGTAATGATCAGTGTTGTTGGACAATCGTATTTTTGTATGAAAATTAATGTCTTTTTTGTAATAAACAAACCATCTTGGTTAACATGCCTTTCATTGTTCTGAGATTGATACCTGTTACAATAAGTGAACTTATAAATGTATGACACAATGAAATTTAAATGAGCTAAATCAATTTCGTCATATAATTTTAGACATATAGAAAAAAAAAGTTCATAAAGATTGGTTATTATTTTCACTAAATTTGTCACAGAAAATCCATTACCGGACCACTTTGCAGCGTAACAAAAGTGCAATAACTTTTGAAGTGATTAACCGATTCTGTTCTATCTTTTTTTAATGTTTTCGTCATCATCCAGAAAATCTAACGCTGCCATTTAAAATTCGCTAACTAATAGTCTACTGAATTTTTCATTTTTCCTAGTCGGCTCTTAATTTTCTAACAATGGGAAGGTCGAGCGTGTCTAGCCAGCACATGTCCGCATCACAGGCAGTCAAGTGTCCCCCTGCAGTTTGAGTATTATGAAAAAATTTGAGGGTGGCGGCACTACCGCTCCCCAGAAAGAGCGAAAAAAGTTTGGGAATCGCTGATCTAACGCATTTAATGCAGAATATTTAAATTAAATTTCTTAATATTTTAATTATTTTTTATTTCTCTCAACCGGCTCTTATCTCTAACAACAGAAAGGTTGAGTGAGACATGACAGGCACTTAATCAAATCCTGAGCTCGATCCTGGGTTTTTACGATGATAGTACTTTCTTAATCATAAATGACGTAAATGTAAAAAATTATGTCTTATGTTGAATAGCTTACAAGATATGACTTCCCAAATTCTAGAAAATAATAAAATTTATTGGCTGGGTGCCGACCGTTTGTAATTAGTCACCTTTTGCCCTTGCGGAATACTATAAAGAAGATGCAACTTTGAATGGTGCAGAGACTATAGAGTATAAACTATAGGTAGTCCCGGAATAGTCCTAATGTATCTATAGTTTATCTTTATCCTATCGCTTTGGCTCGTCTATCGTCGCCTCTCCTCGTCCGATCCGACCCGACCGGAACCGAATGCGAGCGAGTGATGGTGAAGCGAAGGCAGAAAATTAAGAAAATGAACATGATTTCAATTTCTGAAAGAGCTTAGAGTTACGCATGAAGGCCCAGGGCCGAGTTTGTTAGCGCGTCACCCTTTACCACCGCAGCTAATGAATATTAATTTAACAAACGAAACAATTGTAAGCAAATATTTATTGAGTAAAAATAATTTAAAAAATAAATTTAATTGCGCAAAAGAGAAATGAAATTTATTCAATTTCTATCCAAAAAGCTAAATTTTATACTTAAAAAACGCATTCTTAATAAAATACATGAATTTTGTACAAAAGAAATTAATTTTCCATCAAGACTAATTTTCTATACAACAAATTAAGGTTTAATTATAGTTAAAATTTCGACAAAAAAGATTAATTTTGTACCAAGGAAGATGAGTATTCAATAAAATACAAAAATTTTTAACTAAAAAGATCACTTTTCAATTAAACATAGAATAGTTAAACTTGTAGTTAAAAAAATTAATTTTTAACCAAAAACAAAAAGAATTTTCTACAAAGTAGTTAGATGTTCAGAAAACAAATTTTTCTAACTAAATTGATGAAACATCGATAAAAAAAACCTAAAATTTTAACAAAATACTTTTATTTTCAACCCGAAAATATGGGGAAAAATCGTTCAAATTCTTTGAAATGGCTTTAAATTATTTAAACTAA
>NC_046658.1:56065045-56069299 GCF_010883055.1 Belonocnema kinseyi | reverse complement strand
CCGGATGAAATAGGGGAATGAAACTTTTTTTAGTGGCTTTGGACATCAGATGGAACCATTCTGAAGCATAAAATTTTAGGTCTGGATTTTAGGGAATTTTTTTTCGATATTTCAATATTTTGGGGGTTGAAAACGAGGTGTTCCGGATGAAATAGGGGAATGAAACTTTTTTTAATGTCTTTGGACATCAGATGGAACCATTCTGAAGCATAAAATGTTAGGTCTAGATTTTAGGGAATTTTTTGGAATTTTTTTTCAAATTTTCAATATTTTGAGGGTTGAAAACGGGGTGTTCCGGATGAAATAGGGGAATGAAACTTTTTTTAGTGGCTTTGGACATCAGATGGAACCATTCTGAAGCATAAAATTTTAGGTCTGGATTTTAGGGAATTTTTTGGAATTTTTTTTCGAATTTTCAATATTTTGAGGGTTGAAAACGGGGTGTTCCGGATGAAATAGGGGAATGCATCAAATTTTCAATTAATTACAATAATACAAAAACCAGACCATTTTTCGAAAAATCCCTCTTTGAGGAATTGTATTTGCCCAACAAGATTATGCGATTAAAAGATGAGATACAAAAATTCATAATTGTGGGAAAAAATCTGTCATTTGTAAATACATGAGCTAATTATCAAGCCTGAGGAAGCACCTTAAACGTGACAAAGTGAAACTTAGGAGCCAAGTGTCACATACTATTTTTTATCACACCAAATTGGTTTGATTTGGTGTTTCCAAATCTTTACATCATCAACAATAAATTCAAATGGTTTGCATAAAGTCCTATTATAAATAACGGAGAGAGTTCCGATACGGGGTGCAGTAATGTGCGTGGGGTAAGCAGTTGATACTAAAATACCCTGAGTACCCGAAGTAACCTAAATAAATACACTAAGTAAGGTTGTATGGCCTATGCTAAGAAGTGCTATTTTAGGTATCATTTTTAGTAATTAAAATCCTACTTGTGGTGGCGGTGTGATAAAGATTAAAAATTAAAAAATGTAAGATCTCAACTAACATTTTCAATACACTGAATGGAAGAATGAGTCAATAAATTTGTAAAGATTGAAGATAGTATAGATAAAAATGTACAAATAAATATAATATTATTAATAAATACAGTAAACTCTTCTATTATGCGGGTTTTGGGGCTGGCGGTGATGGGGAACAAATCTGATACAGTACGGCTCTGGATATAAGCACTTTTGCTTGCTCACACCTGACTGACCTTTGCACACCCTGCGCACCTCGCGAAGGCTCTTGTTACATATACCCCGGCGCGTACTTAAATTCTCGGAACGACTATAGAGGTCAAGAAAGATAAATTTAAAAAAAATTATTTTAATAAATTTCTTTGAAGAAAATACTTCTGGCACACCCACCATTTTTCCCTATTTCATGCTCACATTCAAAACTGCAAAGTACATTTTCGTGGTAATGGTCAAAGCATTACTTCATAGTTTAGAAAAATAAAAACTACTTATTGGCCCCTCACATGCATGAAATTGAATGAGAATGAGGGGTCAACTTATTTTTTAGGGAATAACGCACACAATTTATACACAATGGTGTAATAAGAAACCTAATGCAACAGCATTATTCGATTAAAAATTCATTTAATCGTGAAATCCCCAGTCACAGTGTCAATTGATTATAAGTAGATAGAAAAAATACTTCTTTTCGTTTACTGCTGACATTCGCCAAAACGTTTTCACTTTCTTCTTGCTTAGTGCCGATAAGTGCAAGTGTCATATATCATAGTTTCACATAGAGGCATGGGCATGATTTCTATGCATATTATTACAGATGTAATATATAGTGTAATACATAGCTACCACATTGTATTTTTTTCCCTTTGTGATCTCGCGAGGGTTTGAGTAGTCAGCAAACGATCCCAAAAAAAACTAAAGATAAAGTTTACATCGATTCCAGGTCAGCGTTATCCAGCGTCGTTAAACTTCATTAAATTTGAGAGAAATTGGGATTCCCATCTGTCAGTTGCATTTTGCGCTTTTGCTGAATGGTATTAAATAAGTTCTAATTCTTCTACAATAATCTGATTTATTTCGGAGAAAATATATCAGTAAGAACAAATTTTGTTGTGTTTTCTGTTGTTCATTCTACATGTTTTACCGTTGCAGTTCTTACCTGCAGCAAATTTTTACTTCTTTCTGTGATTGTTTTAAATCTGGTTTCCCGATTTATAGCACTTTCTTGCAATATAGAGGTTTTGCGATATTATTGTGAGATATCTTTTTCTCCGTGAAGGGATGGTAATCTGACTGACGACCACTACGTGGTGCATCCTGAGCAAACATGTCATTACTTTGGCTGAAAATTGATTTTGCCGCTAATTCTCATGGAATTGCATACATGTGAGGGGGAAAAAAGTAGTTTTTTAACTATAAAGTACTGCTTTGATCAATTCCGCAAAAATATATTTTGCAGCCTTGATTGTGAGCGTGATATAGGAAAAAATGGTTGGTGTGCCAGAAGCACTTGTCATAAAACAATAATTTTTTGAAATTTATCTTCTGATTATCAACAAAATCGGTTCTTGAGTTTTTTTCTCAACCCTCTTAGTACCCTCTCTAACATATATTTTAACCATCATGATCGGTAAAGTCGTTTTTGAGAACTTTTGATTTTTAGATTTTTTAACATTTGTTTATAACTTTTGTAAAAAATGTTTTTTTTTTCAGTTGATACTTAGGGTAACTTTTTCTTATGAGGGTAGCCACTTGCCTCCTTAATATCGATCACATCCGAGCGGATGTCAAAGTTATCCTTTAAATGACACTGGGTGTCCGTTGGACCCCAGACCATTTTTGAACGAATATAAACATTCGTAAATTCCATGAATTTTTCATTGTTTTTTAAAGTGTTAAAAATAAAATTTAAGATACTATACCGACTAATTCTTTAGAAGAGATGTTAAAGAATACCCAAAAAAACTTCTTAACAAAAATATCAAAAATTAAACTTTTTACAACAGTTTAAAAACGTTGGGGTCCAAAGGACCCCAAGTGTCAGCTACGTTATTTTTTGGAGGTGTGTTATTTGAGGGTTGATTTTAATTGACTTAAAGTTTCTTTTCTGAATTGAACATCACTTAATTTAACACATCTATCTACTAAACCTTTTATTAAACCAATTGTGTGTCAAAATAAATTCTCTAAATTTTAGTTTAAGTATCTACCAGACCAAGAAGGTTTTTTGTTCAAATTTGTTGATAAATCACAATTTGGAGTTTTATAATTTACGAATCAAAATAGTTAATAATATTATTAACAGTTCGGCACAAGGGTGAGTCGTTTACGACCCAGTCAAATTTTCCCGCATTAGTATCTCCGAAACCCAAAGATGGTGGTGTTTGAGCCCCTTCTCTAAAAAACCTTTTTGGTAGTGGGAACTGAACTGCAAAAGGACGCTTTAATTGATCATTGTGTTTACGAGGAAGAAAGATTTAAAATCAAGCTTGTGTCCTAAGCTGCCTACCTGTGTGATCGCGTTAGTATTTCGCGATGATTTTGATGAATCCTCATTTGCAGATGTATATCTACAATTTAAAAAAAAAGAAAGAGATTTGCGATATGCCTATCTAATGATGATGAAAAGCGTCGTATTCTTGTGCGATCTGTAAAAAGCCGGTGTGTAAAGAACATCGCACGAACTTCTGCAAAGATTCACATAATTTTTTAAAACTTTGTAACCAAGTTTCTTATGAAACTTTGGTGATTATATAAAAAATAAAATTGATTTTTAAAAGAAAAAAGTGGATTTCTTATTCATTCATTATATGCATGATTAATAAAAAAATTACCATATTTTCAAGTATGCAAATAAATATACTTTTTGGAACTGAAAGACATAGTACTATATTTTTCTGATAGGTCATGATTTGATCTTTAAAAACTTTAAATACAGTTTCTTAATATTTATTTATTGCAAAGTTATGAATTTGTTACACATGATGTTTTCCAATTTATTAAAAGCTTTTAAGATAGAAAAAGGACAACCAGATATAAACGAACCACCTGTTTGACGGAAACAGCAAAAAACCTGTGTGCATTCATGGGTGAAATTTATAAAATGTTCAATACTATTAAATGTATTTACGAAAATTTCAATCTTGTCAGTAGGAACAAGAGCTATAATACAGTGTGTCCCATATTTATAGGGCCACCCCATTTTTTAAGGATAATTTTTTTTCTATTGGAACAAACTGCACCAAATTTTTTGAGTGAATAAATG
>NC_046658.1:56048737-56064945 GCF_010883055.1 Belonocnema kinseyi | reverse complement strand
TCATTTATCCACTCAAAATATTTGGTGCATTTTGTTTCAATAGAAAAAAAATTATCCTTAAAAAATGGGGTGGCCCTATAAATATGGGACACACTGTATTTCATCGAAATAACGTTTAAATAAAATAGGTGTGAAATGTAATATTGTACAGCTTTTTTTTAATATATGGTAAAACAATATCAGAAACAACTGGAACTAAAGGTGAACCTATAGGGCAACCCTAACTTTGTTCATAAAATTTATTATTAAAAAAAAAAATAGTACGTCCTGAAACCTTTTGGATCAGGAAATATGTTCGAATCATTCTACAGATCTATAGCAAGAATACTTAAATGCATGCCCTTCGTTATGCAGAAATTTGAGTTTGGAATCTTTTAATCCTTCATGCAGACATTGTTTAGAAAAGGAAGTATTGGATACTTTCTCAATGTTTCTCAAATAAAATATGATTTCCTGAGAGAAATTGGAATTTCAGTAAATCATAGGTTATTTTTTAATCTCGAATGGTATTTAATTTTTACGCACAATTAAAACCGATAGCTATGTCTTGGATTAAATCTGCTCGACCGCTGTGGCTTTCTAGTAAATAAAATAAATAGGTTACGTTTTATAATAAATATGAATTGCTTTAATAAAATGGGAAGATTAAATTCTATGTTTGACTGTTAAGGTTTAAATTTTACCTGTTTCTTCCTGTTTCTATGTGCTTCTTGTAGCATAAATTAATAATCGACTAGCGCGTTAAAGAAATATTTAAGGATCTACTACGACAATAAATATATTTTTACATACCTATATGATATACCTAATACGACTTTCTCAAGATGAGGCATTGCATGAACTTCATCATAAGATATATTATGATGATAATATATTATGTATATAATAATTATAAAATTATATTATATATTTTATTTTCACATTACGTATATCCTTAATTTCTTGACGTAACTTGTTTCGAATGACACGATTAAATGGCAATTCATGCAGACAATAAGTACTTGTTGAAGCTGAACTCTCATTTCCTCATACGAAAAAAACAAACGCTTGTGCGAAGGCTTCTGACTTATTGATAGTTTGAGCATTTTTGACTGAAAATAATGTGTAATAATATCACTTAGTGCGTTTCTTGTAAAAAAAACCACCAATAATTAATTTAACTTATTTGAATGCTTAGAAAGCAGTTAGAATTAGGATTCGAAAATTGTAAAAGAGAAAATTATGAAGTACCTCAGAATGGAATTTACAATATATGAATGAATTAAAATGTTTATAATACAAAGATAACTTCTAATATTGGGGCTGAATTCCAAATTTAATGTTTTAAAAAGAAGGGATTTTCTGATTTCCGTTGAAAAAAAATCAAAAAAAGGCTCTAATTCTTTTTCTTCAAATTTTCGAGTATATAGGGTAGACTGAAACAAAGTCACTTAATTCTGATAAGCATCTGTCTAGACAAATATGAAAAATAATGTTTAATGTCTGAAAAATGAAAAGCAGGTTAGAGAGAAGATTTAAAAATTGGTTTAAAAAATTAAAGAAAAGCATGATTAATGTGAATGTTTTCCTTCATGATGCTTCAACTACTAGAAAGCATACACAGCTCTTCATAAATACAAATATACGTTTAAGTCTTAAATTTTTATTGTTTCATTACAAATTTCACAAGTTTGACCCAAGATTTTAAAGTCCGTAGTAAAATTATGTCTTTGGAACAAATTTAAAATATAAGATAATATTGCAATATCGATCTTTTTATTTGGATATGAAAATATGATTTGTAATTTAATGGAAGCCCTACTAAAACAACAAACATCTCAATATACCTATACTCACCTATTAATATGAAAATAAACTTAAAACTTACAAGCCTGCCCGGGTCTACCCTGCTCTATAAAAATGTGAATCAGCGAATTTGGGCTATTAATTACTTATGAGTATACCACCATTGGTTGTATTTTTAACTTTCTTTTTAGTTTTGAAGTAGACATAGATGACTCAAGTTACTTTACAGTTCGTAATCAGAATTTAATTGTTTCTTTTAAAGATTGTTTACATAATATTCTTTTGAAAAATAAGTGAAAGATCTATAGTATGTATAAGTTTAATATGATAGCACGGAAATAAATATAAGATGTCTATCGATATCAGCATAACTAGAATAAAGAATTGAGCGGCTGGGTGCAATAGCAGATAACTTGTATTTTCAAAAGTCTCTTGGTTTTTTATTTATTTTGCAATAACTTCATAAAGTTGATTTTTTAATATATTTCTTAAATAATATCCTTTTATATAATGACTAAAAAATATTAGTGCACAAAGAATAAAGCTAGTGGGCTTAGTTGAACTTTAAATATTACAAAATTCAGATTAGAATAACATACAGGTTAGAATTTTATTCTCGAAATATACGTGAATACCTCGGCGAACGTATTTGATGCGAATTTAAGAGATAGTCACATCTTTATGATAATTATTGAGACATTTTTTTTTGAAACTCCTGAATACCTCTTAAAGTTATTAGGCGTGCAAATTTGAATATATCTATAGAATATCCAGAATAGTTAATGGAAATGTCTCAATTTGATTATGATATTTTCAAATGAAATACTTCCTGATAAGAATCATTTCTAGTCTGAATTTTGTTTGTGATTCTTGTATTTAAGGACACTGTCTACTTGAAAAATATAATATTTAGGGCAATAAAGCTGTAAAGTTAACGGTGGATATGAATGCTAAAGTTAATTTGAAATTACTCAAATATGTTGTTAAATATCATATAATATATTCTTTTTCTCTTACCAGTTTTTGTACCGTTCATTGACTCACCAGTTACAATTACTGCATCATCTTTAACTTTTCCGTGATCCATGAACTGAATCAATAGATTTATCAAATATTTTTTATTCACGCGATTAGATCTTCTATGTGATATTACATCGATGAATGCCGTGTTGAAAAATAGGAAAGCTTCTCTAGAAATCAAAGGTATTCTGAGAATATCTAGCAGCTTTGAAAAGAAAAACGCCAGGGAAAATCTGATTGGATTTATAGTTAGAGCTTTTTATCCATATTTACGAAATTCTGTATCTGGATTTCTAAAACTATTACAATCAACACCGAATGCAATCGATGATATCGTATCCATTGTATATCTCCATAAATATAAAATTATTGTAGGAAATTGTTTGAAAATATTGAAAATATTCCATTCCCATCTAATGTTACCGTTGCGCAATAAATTAATAATTTACAATCTTACCTGTATAATAGATCCTTGACATCAACTGTGCTAGACTTTTTAATAGAAGCGCACCAAGCTTTTTTATGGTCTTCTGCAACTTTTTCTATCAAGGAAAACATTTCTTTTATTTTCCCTGAGGTGAATGTTCGCATAAACTTTGATCTAACAAATTTCCATTCTTTACCAGGCACAAAGAACAAATGTCCTAATATGGGATCGACATCGTTATTATAATAAAAACCCCGATCGTGAAAATGTGCAAAATCCTCACTAGAACTAGTCAAATCAAATCAGGGTCGTTTATTACCAAATGGAGTACGTGGAACATATATAAGCCATGAAAAGGATTAGATTCAAAATGTTCATAGTTCTGTTGCACGAGTGTTCCTTTAAATAAACAAAAATTATTGGTTAAGTATGAAAACACATTATTTCCCAAAGACGAATGCCGTAAGCCAAAATAATTTTAATTGAAGCATATTTATATTTTTTAATTTACTGTTATATCAAAATTTAAATTTTCTATCAAGTATCTCATTTTTTTACTTTTAATGCCTTATAAGATCTATGGTCTTATAATGGAAGTGGAGATGCATCGCGCGGAGAAATTCTTTCATAAAGAAATAATAAACCAGTAGCTGGGATTTAGATACGATGAAAATGGTAGATTTCATGGATTTCCATATATAATAATATGTGAAGTGTGAGAAAGAATTGACGAACGAATTGAAATGCGGCTTACCACTTTTTCATTAAAAATTACAGCAATTTCAATAATAATTTGGAAATAATTCTCACATGTAACAATAGAGAATCAAAAACTTCTCTTTATATAAAAATAGTGCACTCTACTGGGTAGAAACCACACCTAACATTTCAGGGGACGTTTTTAAATTTCAGGTTTATTGACGTAATTTGAAATGTTAAATTCTTTTAAACTGTTTTTGAGGTTGCTGTATTTAGATCTAATATCTTCTTTGAAACCACTAAATTGATTATACCTTTAATGTGAAAATTATCCTTAACATTTGAGGGGTGCTGTTAACCATTTAGATTGTATCCATTCACATATTAAAAAACACGTGTCAATTAGTTTTCATAGTCCTACAAGTGTGCAAAGCCCCATCAAGTCTGTGAAAGAAAGTTATGTAGGGTTACTTGTTAGAAAATCTGAGTGCGAGGAGCTGGTAAGTTAGATTTTTTCTGACTATAAAAATCTTCAACGGAAAGTTATCACTTCTGCCATCTCTATGAGCCAATTAGTGACCAGTTAAATTAACGAAGTTCAATATTTTTTCGCTTATTCTTATCGATATGGTTTAAAAGAGGAGGGGACTCTACAACAGGTCTGTTGATGACCCCCTCCGCCTGCATTAAATTTGCATAGCCACCCGTATCTATTCTAATGCGGCACAAAATTCTAGAAGATATCAGCGGGGTTACATCCGAAATCAAACTTTTGACGTACATAACCTTAAATTACTTTAAATGCGTTTATATGCCAGATACTGACACATTAACTGGTAATTGACTTTATATTGTGATTTTCCAACTTTGGTCATCTTTGTGTTAGGTTTTTGTTATCTGCGAAATATAACGTAATATATATTTTATATTATATTTATTATTTACTTATAAACTATTCTCTCTCCTCTCTGTAATTGTAAAACACTTTCATAACTAAAAGTTGTATATATTTCTTTTTGAATTTGTGTGGTGAATGCACAATAAAAGAAATTTTTTTATTAAAAAAATTAGGTCATTTACCTCTTTGGCTGGAACCGAAGATTCTGTAACGAACACAGTTCGCTTCTCAGTAATTCAATCTATCTACCTTGAACCGTTTGGTAGAATAGTATCGGAGCTAATGCCGTAAGAATGACAAAAATGGTAATAAAGCACTATTAGTGTCGCATTGTGCTCTTGGATGTACTTCATTCCCGAATGAGTTAAGACAACTAGATAGTGTGTGTCATATAGGTGCTCGGGGCGTGCATAACACGCTGTGCAGTTACCATCGGGAAAGTTTTGTCTCAAAATGGGGCGACGGTATGCTAAAGTGGAAATAATACCTTCTTCGCAAGCAAAAATAAAACCCTTTGCGTCGCCCATTTGTTGAGTAAAAAAAATATATATAAGTGTTTGTCGTCACAGTGAAACCTTGTCTTTCCTGAGTACGCTGTTTCCGTGTAACTTGTAGAGCCAAATAGTATGTGTCCAGCCAGGTGATGTTACGGAATTGTTTAGAACTAAAATATATTGGTCTCCAAGACAAGTATGTATTTTCAATTTTCCTTTACCAAGAAGAATTTGCATGTACCTAGCGCTACTTGAATATTGAGGTAAATTATTATAAAAAATAACGAAGATTTTCATCAGAATGTTGTAGCTCGGAAATACATAAACATAATTTAATTTCATTATCAACAGTTTATGAGTTTCATCCTCGCTATACTATTCCTTCCTGTAGGGAAACGTTTTTTTTCATATAAAATAAATTTTGTGAACCATCAATTCTTTTTTTTAACATTCATAGTTGTATATCTGAAAAATGCTAAAATCATATAAAGGTACCAAGAACACAAGAAAAAATATGCCGGCTGCGCCAACACATTGTCATTGCGCTCTGGGCGTGCATCGCTTTGCGCCAAGTTTGAGCGCGCTGACGGCGCGCGGGTAATTTCTCGCGCTTCGCGCCCTTTTTCGTAAGTTTAAAGCGTATAGTTTAACTACATTTATACAATCTCAACAGAGAAGATATTAGATTTGTATAAAATTTGACCTCCCCCCCCAGTTTTTGTCAAATGTTCACGTTTTGAGACCCTCTGAAACCGAAAAACAGGTTTTTACGAATGTGTTTGTCTGCCTGTATGTATGTATGTCTGTATATATATATATATATATATATATATATATCTGTATGTCTGTATGTCTGTATATATGCATGCCTGTCTGTCTGTGAACACGATAACTTGTGAAGAAATTAATATATAAGATTGCCCTTTAGTACACTCGTTTAGTATCCTAAACTAAACGTCAATTTCGTTAGCCAGCCATTTAGGATGAAAATTTAAAAAGTGGGCACATTTTGAATATTTTTGAGACCACTTTTTTCAAAATTCAACAATTCTCTTTACAGTTATTCGTAGTACTAAAAAAGTTGAACAATTTATGCTTGTCTTTTTTTTTAATCAAAAATTACCAGAATTAGAACATTTTCAAAATCCAAAAAAGCAAACTAAAATGAATATTTTAAGCCAAACAACGCATGATTTGAAAGAAAGTCAAGAGAAGAAAAACTTTGCTTTTTAAAAGCCCTACATGATTATGATAACTTTTCTAACTTTGTTTAAAAGTTGAACATTCCAAATTTGATCGTACCAAAAATAATGAAAAATCCAAAAATTCCATTTTTTTGGTCAAACTATGCAAGATACGAAAAAAATTAAAAAGCTCAAATTACGCGCACTGGAAAGAACTACAAATTCATAATGAATCAACTTTCGACACAAGCTACGAGAAAAAAAGAGACACAACTTTTTCATCCAAAAAAGAGCTATAATTTTTGATAGGAATCGTAGTTTTTGCTGCCGTCGTAAAAAATAACATTCAAAATAGAAATATTAAATTTTTTGAAAAAACGACACAAGGTATGAACTAAAATTAACAGACAAAAGTTGCTCGTCTAAAAAGATCTTTAAATTTATTATTAATCATTTTTCGATAAGAGGTGTACATTTTCTTTTAATCGTAAAAAATAAGATTAAAAATTAAAAAATGAAATTTTTGGAATAAGCACAGAAAAGACGAAAGAGGACATAGGCTCCTATATAGAACCTTATATAGATTTCTGTATTTGACCCTTTGCAACTGCGCTATAGTTTTTATTTAATCGTAAAAGACAAGATTAAAAATAAAAAAATTATAAAAACAAGGAAATAAGAATTAGTATGATTCAATTTTTATGCATATTATGAATTGTAATGATTTAGATTTATTGAAATGATACATGTTTCAGCGAATCTTAGAATATAATTTAAAGCCAAATAAGAAACAAATATAAAACCAATCATGATAAATACAATTTGCTCTTTATTTTGCAATTTTTTTATCAAGCAATAAAAAACGTATTATAATTGATATAAAAGTGTTGTGTATAATGTAGAAAAGTTGACATGGTGGAGAAAATCGAGTACGAACCACGAGATGCGGGATGAGAATGTGTTCTTTAAAGTCCAAAGAGCTTTAACAAAAGATAATTAAAAATTACAAAATTACAGTTGTCGGTCCGTTGACCTTTGATTTTAAAAGGTTTGTGCACTAATGCGGGAGAAATGCAAAGACCAAGCGCAGAGTGCGATTGCCATCAGTCGCGTGCCGCAGGTTGACTCAAACTCTCGAGCTAAGCTCTTTTAACGAAGGAGAATTCACAATCACAAAATTACAGCAGTGGATGTTTTGAGTCTTGATTTTAAAAGGGTTGCACAAGAACGTGCGAAAATATAAAGACCGAGCGCATAGCACGAGCTACATACATATTCGAGCGCGAAGCGCGAGATCAATGCACAATCAAGCGCGAAGTGCGAGATAAATACATCATTGAGCGCGAAGCGCGAGAACCAATAGTTGCGCGTCATAGGCACGCTCAAACTTGCGAGCGAAGCGAGCCGCGCGCGATGAGAATGTGAGCGCGTAGCGGGCAGATTATTTAAAATATAAATATTATGACTTAAATCGAAAACTGTGATTTAAACTTTTGAGGATATACAGTCATGAATTGAAACTGAAAATTCTTTCCACTTGTTTTTAAAGAAGGTTCTCAAGGCACCTACGGCTTTGACGCTTAAAGTCTTACTGCAAAACTCGCGCTTCGCGCTCTTAAATTTGTGTTCAGTTGAAAGACGTCATCAAGATAATTTATAAATATTGTTCAAATCTACTAAAAATTCTCATCCAAATTAAAAATGTCATTAGGATAATTTGCAATTCTTTATTCCGTGTACTAGAAAATTTTACAAAAATGTCTAAAACTCATAAGAAAATGTTTTTCTTTAAATTTTGGAAAAGCTGAAACTTTTGGAATTTTGTTCTAATTGAAAAATTTAACTAATATAGTTTTTAAATGCATTTAATATCTGGTGAAGAATTAATATGAAATTTCCTAAACTATTAGAAAAATACTCTTTTCTATTTTTCTGAGCATTTTAAAAATTTTCAAAAGTATATAATATTTCTAATATACATCAAAATTGGAAATTTAATTTGAATAATTTGCAAGTATCCTACTTATCTATAAGAAACTTTGAGAAAAAATTCTAAAATTTGAAAAAAATATTTCAAATTTTAAAAATGCTCTTTAAATTTTTAAATTTTGTTTGGAAATATCAAAAGTTAGCGTGGCTATAACATTCAGGTAACCATAGGTGCTCGAGGTGTCCATAACACGTTCTGCAGTTACCATCGGGAGTGACTTGTCTCAAAATCGGGCGACGGTATGCATACAGACATACAGGCAAATATACAGACAGATACTAATAACATTTTATGGTTTTCGTACTCTGTGAGTGTCGAAACGTGAAGTTCCGTTAAAAACCAGAGATCTAAAATTTTGACGATTACATTACACTATCATGAATGAGAATGTAAAAATATACAAATACTTGTTTTTTTTAGATTTTAAATGCATTTCCTCTTTATTATACTGCATAGCTGAAAGAAAAATGGAAAAAAGCTCTATGAATTAACTCATTAACAGAGTACTCGAAGAAGAAGAAGAAGAAGAAGCAAAAAAATACAGAAAAGGCGAAGCTAGTAGAGTAAGAAGCAAAATTAATCACACCAGAATAGAAATAATCATAATTTCTCAGCTTTTCTTAATTAAAATATAAAAGGTCTGATATTACTAAATTCTGTACTTGTATATTCTGTAAATTTATATTACATGTTTTAGCTCCTTTAAGGTATTCAACTATAATTTTTTTTTAAATAACTGATATTTTGAAAAACGTATTTCATATTATGGAAAATAAGTTATTTTTATATTAATTAATAGTTTAGTGAGGACGAAACTCATATGAAATTTCTGTCATATCACTATAAATATAAATAAGATCAAAGTTAGCTATTTTGAGAAGAACCTGCCGTAAAGAAAATAAAATTATGTCAGTTTATTCCTGAATTGATGAATCTTAAGGAAAACATTTATAAATTTTTCCATAATTCACTTAAATATTTAACTATCTAAGTTTGAAAATTTTTTGGTTTGTAAGAAATAAAATACGTTCGTATCTCATATGTTGCTTTGGAAAACAATATATTTTAGCCCTAAACAATTTCATGACATCACCAGGGTCAGACTAACCGATTTTACATGCGCATGCGAATTGTTCTATGGTCCTTAAAATCCATTGGCACCACAGTTTTTATTTAGTACCGTTCTTGGCTTAACTCATTGAACCCATTAACATCAGTAACATTCACATAGCTAACAAAAAAAAAAGTGTTGTAGGAAATCGTTATTTTGAATGCAATTAAAGCGTGTGGTACTGCGTTTGTAGGAATGACTGGGCTTTGTGAAATGATGAAATCTGCGCAGCCGTCAGCGATAAGAAGCAAGCTCATCTGAGAAGTTTGAATATTACAGGTCTTGGTAGAGACGAAAGAAATAAACTAAAAAATGACTAGAAGGCCAGAAACAGGAAAGTAAAAATACTAGTTGAAGAAATTAAAACTAAAATAAAAGCGTAGTACAGTTAGTTAACAGTTATTCAAAGATAGTCGAAATTATGAATCGTAAGGGCATGAGATGCGGGCGGAGCAAAATACGTTTTGAGTGACTTTTACAAGAAATTACGTAAAGGTAAAGCTACGGAGTCTAACAACTGCGACATAGAAGACGTTTGCAATTGATGACTCTTAGAAGCAATACAACAAATCTGCCTCCTGCGCGGGCACTTTCGTCAACATCAAAGAAATTTTCACATGGCACACAAGGATCATTGACTTTCTCAGTCGTTGCGATGATGCTTTGAGGCACAAGAATTAGGTATTTTGATAATAGACAACCAAGGATATCTAGATCGATACGCATTACGACGGGTATCTTTCAAGGAACCTCTTTCAGTGCACTATGGTTCTGTTGAGTCTCAAAGCCATGGATCAAAATACTAAACAGCATCTCTTATGATTTTAGAATACATGATAATGAGGATGGTCAACAATTGACCCAAATTCTATATATGGATGACCTGAAGCTATACCCTAGTTGAGAGCAGAAACTAGAGAATGTGATCGATTTCACAAAGCAGTGTTCTGGTGATATTCACATAAAGTTTGGACTAGATAAATGCAGAAAAGTGCAATTAAGCAGAGGCAAATTTGGGGCCGCAGAGCTAGAGAACGAGTTCAAGAATGGTATCGAGGCAATGGCGAGTCATAACTTGTCAAACAAGATCAAGGCAATCAAAACCTATTTCATCCCTGTTCTCACGTATTTCTTCGGAGTCAATAAATGGTCTAACACCGACTAGAACAGAAACATCCGCGTAGAAATGATGAAGCGCTGAATATGCCACAGCGATTTGGCGATTGGTCGGGTAGCTCTATCACGAGATACAGGTGGTAGGATCAAAACACTGTTTAAGCCATAAGTTATACAGTTACGAAACTATTTTAACAACAAGCGAAATATTGCGCTTTACAACACCATCTGTAAAGCGGATTTTCACTACATGCCCTTAAATTAATCCTTAGGGGAGGCCTTCAATATCAGGACAGAAACCATAGAGGATAGTGAGACATCCAATATTTGGCTGAGAAAGAGCGTCCTATATGCAAAAACGGAAGCATTCGCCATTGCCATTTAGGACAGGGTTATTAGCACCAGAAATGATCGCAAACACGTGTTACATCAAGACCTTGTTCACTGGTGCCGATCATGTGGAGATACCAACAAATACACCGAGCACATTGTTGATGGTTATCACGTTATATGCCAGAGAGAATATACACATAGACATAATGATGTGGCAGTCATTTTACATAAAATAATTGCCGCAATCCTAAGACTCTTATAAAAATGGATGCCATTCTACAGATACATTCCAGTTCTCGTTATAGAAAACAAAGATCACATTTTATATCGGGATTTTGCTGTTCAGACAGATCATTACATCCGAAATAATCGACCGGACATCGTGATTCGAGAAAAAAAATGTAAAAGAGTGTACGTCATCGACATTGCTTATCCACTTACCTAAATTTGCAGGCAACCTATACAACCAAGATACATAAGTATAGCGAGCTCAGGAATTAAGTAAAGATAATATGGAGGAATGTGAATCATGCATATATTCATCCTTTTGTGATTTCGGCTTCGGTGATGTGCACGCAAGATGCACTGAACATATTGAACGCATCTAGAGGCAACTGTTGTCATCTCCAGCGCTCGAGGCCACCCTTCAAGTATAACAGCTGTAAAATACGAACAACAAAATTAAACCATGCTTCTAATTTTGTACCTCCAACATCAGCGCAAAAATTGTAAACATTGTTTTAAATTAACTTATAACATACTTATATCATCAGTCACTTGATTTAGTGCGTAGCTATGATGGCAAACCGGCTTAATCCGAGAACTAATTCGAAAAAATATATAATAATAAGTTTAGTATGTTCTCTTTGTAGAAACCAACTTTATACTTACTGTACAGGACTTCTGAGGACCAAAGATCTTAGTGATGCTAAGTCATGAGTAGTGTCGCAGGAATCAAATGAGAGACCAAGCTCTTCTGTGGCCCTGTGTCCGATACGGTATAGAAACGCCGAAGCGCTGATGACTTCATGCTGATATACAAGTCGTAGAAGAGAATTTGTGCTATTTAGAACTTAGCACGCTGTAGCCAGGAACCGTTCTTCGATGAAGACACTCCAAGCTTAGCAAACCTCTACCCCCTTTATGTCAAGGAAAGTATATAAGAGGTACGAAAGATCTAGGGAGATGACTTCGATTAATTGTCATCGTCTTGCATGTGCTTCGGTCAAGTTGCTTCACCATATGGAAGTTCTATTTTACTGTACCAAAACGTGTGGAACAGTATAGTGACAGGCAGAATATTGGCCACCTGGATCTTATTTTTCGCAGATAATAATGAATCCTAAATTTTTTTGACAATTTGGCGATACCTTTTCTTAAGCACCGATGTTAACACATGCATATTTTGGATTTTCGCTTGCCATATTCCAAGATATATGTTTCTCAATTATGAAGAGTCTAATACAAAACTCATGCTAATAGCTTTAGAGTACCTATTAACTGCAGCCTCAAAGATTTGGGGTTCTCTTTTGAGGAGGCAAATAGTTAGAGGTCGCCCATGTATAAAAGGTGTTTGGCCTTATATTTTCTTCTGCTCATGCATCTCACTATTTTTTGTTGCACATACAGGTAACATACATGTCTATTGAGAAGTTCTTCCTGCAACCTATCAGCACTCTCTTGCTATGCGCCTGTGGTTCTTTGGACTTGAACGCCACCTGGCTACGGCCTTGGCACATGATATTTTATTGAACATGCAGGAAGGATGAGTAGAAAAGTTGGAATTTTTTTGAATCCACTTTACTCGCCGTTCAAGACGCTCTTTTCCTGTTGAAAGAGCTTTTATTTTTTTCGTCCAGTGCTGCTTCATGGTCAATAGCTTACACTTGTTCAGCTACTCTCGCTAAGCAGAAGGATCGCTTCCTCGAAAACTACACAGTTCAGATTCCAAAGATTAACATTTTAAAAAAGAAAATCAAGGAGAGCAGTATTAGCTCCAGATAAAACTGTTTTTCCTGAGAAAGGCTTTTTGATGGATTTTTGATCTCTTAGTTCTGATGTAGGCATGATCAGCTATCTACAAAGGTGCTCTTGCGGGAACGGTTAGTATGTTCGCTGAAGGATATTTCTCTTCTTCTTGCTGAAAAAAGAGTTACATATCCCCTTTGTGTAAAAAGTAGGCCTGATGTCTTGGATATTGAAGCGTTTTATGAGTATATTCCGTGTGCAGTATTGACCCAAAGTTCATATAATCTCTTCGTGTATCCTCTTCGCGCCGGTGATTATTGTTCTACCGTTTGTCCGAAGCCATTGTCTGGTCATCACCTCGGTTTGGTCCTATTGACACTCCTAACTGAACCATTTTCTTCATCCTAAAGATGCCTATTGTGAGTGACACATACAAGCGAGACTCTGCGAGGCTGGACTGTTACTTCCCTAGCTACTCGTCGGAATAAAATGGAGTCGGATAAACAAATAAATCTAGAAAGTAGTCGTAACGAGGAGTTGGAGTTGGCCGAAGGTAGTGCTATGGAGGATCTGGAGGATTTCTCTTTTCTTCAGAAGAGCTTCTGTAAGGAGGTGTTCGGTGAAAATTGGAGGTTGAGTAGTAGTTGAGCATTAGCTTCGGAAGTGAGGTGAGAACCCATTAGGTGAGTACCATGATATCCATGGAGAAAGGGGACAGTCTGATTTCAAAACTGGAGAACATCTTGAAGAAAATGGAGGACTTCTGTGGTTCGAAATGAACCATGCATAAGCAAATCGTAACTAGGCCAAGCGTGCGAGCAAGAGCCAGATGAACTTGGACACGTTCTCAGTGGATGCTAAAAGTATGCATGGTACGGTTACATAGAGAGACCAAATGCGGCTCTAAAGATTACTCTAGGAGCTCTGTGCTGATTACGAAAAAGTAGGGTGCCCCCCCCCCCCCTGAAAAATGCCGGAGTTTCGAAATTATCGCGTTTTAATTATTTTTTAATTAATGCAATAGCCCTGTTAAAATTTGGAGTTTTTCGAAAGTTTAAATATATGGTCGGCTAGAAAACCGATGCAGGAAGAGAAATGTCCTTAACTGTATGGGGGCCGCATGCCGCCAACGTAAACTTTTCCTTTATCGTAGCAATAAGGATCCATTACATTTTGACCAAATCAATATAATTTAATAATAAATAAAGTATAAATAATAGTAATATTTTTTAAAAGCCATTTTAGTATTTAATTTTTATGAAAATTATTCAGCTTCATTACAAGTCCCTGCGATTATTTGAAGTTGATAAAGAGACTTACTTAGTTTCCTATTGTCTATAGCATAAGGAGGTATTATTTGATTTTAAACTGGCTGACGCTAATTTTTTTATTAAAATTTCTTTTGTCCATGTAAAAATTTCCAGAAGATCTCATGAAAAATGTCTAAATGTACAGCACGTCAAAATGTGTACATTCAGAAATGCTTATTAACTTGTTAAATATAAACATTATAATAAATTTTCCTGATGAAAGTTGAAGTAGACTCAAAAAGAAGTGACTTTTATCTCCAGAAATTTCTTGATAAAAGTGTTTCCTACAAAGAAAACCATCTTTCTATTCTGGCTCTGAATTTTATTATTTCTTTGATCGATGTTTTTTCGAAATCGATATAGTTTATCAAAAAACGTTCTCTTGGACAAAAATTCCCCTCTGTTAGTAGTCCAGCTTTTGTTTGATGCTTCTTTCTGTGATATAAATATTTTAACCAAAACAAGAACAATGTTCTTTTTCCTTAGTTTTCAACGTAAATATTTATTTTTAATGTTAACAATTGATTGAATCAAAAAATGGTAAAGGACATTTCTTTTCCTACATCGGTTTTCTATCCGACCATATATTTAAACTTTCGAAAGACTCCAAATTGTAACAGGGCTATCGCATTAATTAAAAAATAATTAAAACGCGCATATCTCGAAACTCTGGCATTTTTCAGGGAGGGCACCCTACTTTTTCGTATTTAGGACAACATTTTACATGATTTTCAATAAAAAAATCCCGTGGACCCAAAACGGCACACAGGATTACACCCAGCTCCTAGAGTAGGTGTTATAGTACCATCTTCGGCACTTTTATGATGTTTGTATGATGCCCGGCTTGCCATACACCCAGACGGAACTGGAGTCCTGCAAGATCTGAAGACGAAATAATTTACGTGACTAAATTATCGGCACCAACCGATGGTAATATCACGGAAACGACGAAGAAAAACACTTCGTTTCAAGCTGAACATGATATACCAAGGCTACAGAGTCCATCTTGTAGTTCTGTTAATCGGGTGCCTTGCAGATATAAATGCTCCATTTTTTAGTCAGCTAAACAAAATCCCAGTTTGACACCGTTGGACGCAGTCCATCGCGAACCAGATGTGGAAGGCTGTTTTTCGGGGATCACTTCCTCTGGAACAGTATTGTTCGATGTCGTACACGTTCCGGTTGCGTCGAGATTGGTTGTTTCCAGAAACCATAATCGTAGATTCTTGAGCCCATGACTTCTTATAATTAGTATATACAGTATATAGTATATAATTTCTTTCTGAATCAGAATTAGTAAAAATTAAGCGACTAATTCATCTTCGTTAAAATTTCTACTATTTATTAGTAAACGAAAAAATATTCGAACTAAATGAGAAGTAGTTGGGCGACACAATAAGACATACATAAGTTTTTCGGAACTTTTCAAATTCATGAGTGTGCAGTTGATCGAAATTACATTGAAAGACTGAAGTAGAATTGGAATACTACAATTAACTTCTTATCATTTCCCTGCTATTCAGTTTGTGTAGATCCTATTTAACTAATCTTAATACTATTCTTGTAGCCAGAAAATGATCAAATCTATTTTCGTGTTGAGGGATTTAAACATATCCTTTTCTGAAAAAATTTTAATTAATTTGCAAAAATATTTTTTTACTTAACCACAGTTAACAAATATATTGTTGAGCAATAAATATAAATTCAGTCATTATATGTCATTTTTCCGTGAAGCTATCGATAGATTTGGAATATGCACGGATAGCTACTCTACATATACAGGGTGGGCCATTTTAATCTATTTACCAAAAAATCTCAGAATAGTGATATTGTACAAAAAAATTGTTCAGACAAAAGTTGTTCAGGATGAAGG
>NC_046658.1:56032504-56048637 GCF_010883055.1 Belonocnema kinseyi | reverse complement strand
CCTTCATCCTGAACAACTTTTGTCTGAACAATTTTTTTGTACAATATCACTATTCTGAGATTTTTTGGTAAATAGATTAAAATGGCCCACCCTGTATATAAAAAACATTTTTGTATGTCAATTTAACGATGAGATATTAGAACGTTTTGCAATTTTAACACGTAAATTCAATTTTGGCGTAAGGGTCTGGTTAAGCGTCAGTGGCTTCGCCGACTCTTTTGCCGACTGCGTCAATCCTTTTCCGTGAATAAGACACGATTGTAAACAATAACATTAGAATGCATTGCTTCTTAAGTATAATACAAATCGGTAGAACTCTTTTTCGATGCTTGGTACGAATTTGACCTATATGATATGAATATTAAGGGAGTTGTTTCATTGGTTATAAGAAAGAAACTTAAAGTCTTTTTAAAGCCACTTGTATGCAATATTATTATAAATTGAATGTATCGCTATAAGCACTTTATAGTGCAAATTTTCTAAAACACAATCACCTAATTTATAGTTGATATCTTATCGGCGAAACACGTAGCAATTTCGTTAAAAAGAAATCCATTTTTTAATTTTTGAAAAAGGCGCTTTTAGACCATTTTTATCATTTTTTACAAGTAAATGAATAAATCGATCTATACGTACGAAATCTCATTTTGCGGATATTTTTGAAACCAAAGTTTTTTATTGAAACTTTTTTTTTTATGTCGCACAAACAAGTTCGATGCAATTAGCAAAGAACAGTTTTTGCCATCTTTAACAATTGTTTACACTCAAACACTCAATTATAAATTCAATTAGTAAAATTGTTATCAATTTATATTAAAATAAGAATAAAATAAGAGGTGTGGGGGGTGAACTGGAGTTGAGGTTATATTCAGTAACAGGTTTAAAGATTGTGCAATAATGTTATTTCTAATGTTTTTTCTGACATAAGGATGCGCATTAAAGTTGTACGACAATCAGAGCTGCACAGAAGAGTTCTATACTTCCCAGAACTTCTATGCCATGTCTCACCTAGTAAATGACATATGTGCATGGCTTCTTTTACCCCATTATTAACTTATCAATCAAGATAACAATAATGCAATATTTAAGGTTAGTGAAAAAAAATTATTTTTTTTTACATTTTAATGCAAGTGCGAAGCGAGAACACGTTAATGTATCATCCTCGCATAAGAATACTGTTGTGTGTGTATGTGTGTATGTCACCAAAGTGATCTTTTCATAGTATGTATATATAAAAAACATGCACCTTATTGTTTTGATATTCAGTTGTGGTAACGTGAATATTGCATCAACCATGTGATACCAATTTTAGTCGATTACATTTAATTTCAATTTTATTTGTTAACTTGATATTAATATAATGAAGTGAATGTAGTCAAGATATAAAAGATGTTGGAAAGCGATGCTATTCGTCTGAGTGTTGTAATAATTAATAATTAAAACAATGGATAAGATATTAAAAATGACATACTTCAGACCACAGGATTAAGGTGTTGAAAGAATCCTTTATTCAAATTATTCGAAGTTTCGAAAACTATACGTTTTCCTCATCAGGATAGAGTCGTGTATATAAAAGTTCCTTATATCATTTCGAGTATTTATTATGTATCATTAATTCTCCTTTTCTCAATTGTTCTATGAAAAAAGTTATACAAAATTAATATAATAAAAGAAATTTTTTTCATTTGAAATGCGGTGAAAAAAAGAGGGAGAGAGATTCGTTTTCTATTAAAATTGAGGTTTGGAATTTAGAAAAAAAAAATTAATATTTACCTTTATGTTATCTTCATTTCAGGTTAGTAAATTAAATAAATTATATTGTTTATTTTTTAAAAAACACACACATTATATTATAACACAGATATAAAAAAGGTACTACTTTAAAGACTACATTTTGGTGAGATGGACACAAAAATACGTTTTGCTCCATTTTTTCAAACGAGAAAAAGAGAAAGAGGACCAATTAACAGAGAAACACATAGCATTGCCGTATCACAAGTTTGGTAATGAGGATTCTAAGAAAAACAGACAGAAAAAAATTTACAAATGATTGGTAAACATGAAAAAGGGTTATTTAGATTATTGGTAAATTATTAACTATGAATAAACATTTACAATAATATCATTATTAAATTAAAAATTATAAAAAATTCATAAATTTGAAAAAGAAAAGTGAATCTAGGTAAGAGTCTGTTGGTTCCAGACTTTACTAGACTCTCAATTTTACCAATAAATCAAAATGTCGCAAATTTATCCAGACATAAGCCTTTATGGGTACCTCGAGAAAAATTTATCCACACTGAAAGTTTGATGCTAATGGCAATCCGAGTTTGCTTGAGAATTTCTAACTGAATCAGAAAGAAAATTGTGCTTTCTCAGCCATACGAATTTGAGATTTTTTACCTACGTATAAGAAAATCACCTAGCCTAATATGACAAGGCAGCTTTGTTTGACTGAAATGATAGTTGGGAAAAGTGTAGCATCAGATATATGATTAAAATATCAAAATATTATAGTGTAGATACAAGAATTTTATGCCTCGCTATCATGGATGTATTGAACGTATACTTTTATTAACTTTCTATTTGAAAGAACACTACGTTTAAGTGTTGCATTGGGCATCCGGCTGTTTGCTTGATGCAGCCATACCAATCGATGTATCGATGTATCGGTGCGCGTCGACTCGGCATTAGTTACCGTCTTCAGACTTGTTTTATAGCAAATGAGGTTAGTGAAGAAGCTTTTGAATACCTAACTCCAAAATTTGTACAAGATTAAGATTTATTAAATATTCTATTAAACAATTTCTAAATAAATTATGTATTTAACATTTATTTTCCTGTCATTTTTGTATCTTCAGAATAATAATTGAATTTTATGCATACAATAGGTCAGTATTTTTAGGTAATTTCGTTATTTTACGCCTGATTTCAATTAAAAATATTATAAAGTATTTTTAATGATTTTAAAAAAATTCAAAAAAGTTTAAAGATCTTCATGTAACATAAAAATATATTTAAGTATTAAAGCAGATTTTCAGGACTTATTTGATTTAATTTTTTTTTAAGTTTATAATTGAATTTCAAAAGAATTCATAATCTTTAAAAGAGTTCAAGATATTTTTAAATCATTTGAGAGATTTTGAGTAATTTTGAAGAATTTTTAAGGAATTTCAGTAGAATTTAAATAAGTTTTAGGATTTTAGAGTAATTTTTAAATATAAATAATGCTCTTGAATTCTTTAAAGTCTGTTAAATCTTTTGAAATCTTAGTAAATTTTTAGAAATCATTTTAAATCGATTAAATTTCTTAAAATATATATTGATTTCTCTACAATCTTTTAAAATATCTTAAAATTTTTTTGAATTCATTTAAAATCTTCTTTAATTACATAAAATATTCAATAACAATTTGTAATATTTCTAAAATTAATTATATTATAAATATATTATTATAAGCTTTGCAATATTTTTTATAGATAGATAGATAAACGTTTATTTTTCGGCCTGCGTGCCTTAAAAAATTGAGTTGCTTACATACTCGAAGCTTGGTTAGCCGCGAGGCTTTAGGCGTTACGAATGCCAAACACTTAGAGTTCGAACCCGCGACGAATAGAAATTTTCATAGCGTGCGATTGTAAATAGTTTAGTGATTGTGTAATACAGAATAATTGTGTACTCGAACATTTGAACAAATATTAAAGTATAAAGTAATAATACAAAAGATTAAATTTTTTCGGCGAGAAATTGGTATCAAAACTTCTTCGTTATAGACTGTATTTTAGCTACAAGTTTAGATTTTATAGAACTATTTTACGTTTTTCGTATACCCTACCTTTCAATCGAGGTTACGTCAACCCAGTCTTTAAATTTTATAGAACTTTGTAACACATTTCGTTGAATCCGTTCGACTCAATGTAGAACAAAGACGATTTTTTTCCATGTATCTTTAAAAAATAATTTTCAACGAAATTATGGGAGGTGCAGCTGAAAGACATGCGTATGGTTGATTTGCCCCAACCAAATGCTGCCTGACGTAGCCATCTTATGTTTAGAAATATTTACCCAGGGGGAAATTTACCACCGACACAGTACCACGCCAGTACCGCCGGTCGGACTTCGGTACTGGCGCGGTACTGTTAGAATACTGGCAGGACTACTGGATTTATACCGGCAAACCCCCTAATGATAACAATGTTCTGTACTGACTTGCAGTATTTAGCCAGTACTGGACTAGTACTTACATTTGGTACTGGTGCGGTACCCTCTGTTAGTGCTAGCTCAGTACTGGCTTAACTAATACTGCAAACTCGGCTAGTTTCTGACCTGTAGTATTGGGCCAGCACTGAATTTCACCACTGGGCCACTACTGCAGATTAGTACTGGCCTAGTATTGCCTGTCGGAGCTCCAGTACTGACTGACTGTACTATGCCACTACTATGCCAGTACTGGCTTGTAACACTTGGCGGTACTGGACTGTCAGTACTGGCGCAGTACTGACTGTCAGTACTGGGACTTAATTTTAAAAAAGATAAAAATTATTTAATTGTTTTAAGGACCATCGATTCATCATCATAAGACTGCATATCGTCCGAATATTATTTATAATCACAAAAATATAATTTTCAAACTATTTGTTTAATTTTAGCACCCACTATTTCTATAGTCTAAAGACTCTTTTTTCTCGTTACTCTTTTTGTCATCATACGACATCAAATAGACATCAAATAGATATTGCTTCAATAATGATAGTATGGGTAAAACACGCAAACCCTATCGATGTAGCTGACCGAGCAATACATTATGGTTGGAATAACCAGAATTATGTATGTATCGTCGAATTATTTCTTTCCGTGCATAGTGAAAATAATTATGCACAATTTTGATTTGTCACAGATCCTAGAGATCATTTCGTTTCATCTCAAGAATAGTATTTTGTTGCAATGGATTGTTTTGCAACAATAGCACCAGTACCAGTATTGTATGAGTTGTGGGCCACCAAAAAATATATTCATCATTAGGGACACCTGCGGAATGTACTGAATCTTCATTTTCAATTTAATGACTGACTTCTTGCGTCACAAATTATTTAAAATGAACCAGCTAACACTCGCAATATACAATTAAATTTTTTTAAAATATGGTACAAAATTTTGCACTAAAATGCAGTGTTAGACGGAACGTTAAATTTTACTTTTTTAAAAAAGTAACGATAATTTCAGCACGTAACATACGTTACTTTACGAAATTTGTTATCGTTATTGATATTATTTATACTTCATTATATGTTAGAATAACTAATCAGAAGAAATATCTATTTTATGCCAGTACGTCTATATCAAATTATGATTAAGATTTTCCAGTTTGGAATATTTTCAATAATATATATTGAGAAACTGATTGGAATTATTCGTGTTAAAAATTCTTATTATTTTCCAATCCAATACAATTTTTTTTTTGTCATTAACAAAAAATCTTATTTACAAATATGTTTGCATAGCTTACATTGAGAGAATAATGAAATGATCGATAAAAAAGCTTTTCCAAACCTAATCAGATTTTTTATCGTTTAATGAATGATCAAGTATCAGTGGAACATTATGTCTCCAATATATGAGATTCCATTCACGCCATGCGCACTGCTTCGATCAGATTGTTTGGATATACCCCGATGAATTCTTATTGTTAGAATATTTTGTTTGAGTGTTAAAATTATTGAAAAACTAGTTTTATTAAAAGAAAAAGAAATTCTATCCAAGGTTTACGGTTTATAATTAATAATAGTGTGAAAAAAACATTTTGCAACCTATTAATCTAAAATTCTTTATTGATTTAGGTAAATTGAAAAATAATCTTTAATTTTTAAAACTCTTTTATCTACAAATAAACAGTTTAGAGCTTTTAAGAATTTAAAAGTACTTATTAAAAATGAATTATTAAAAAAAACTAACGACAAGGTATCGCGCTCCTTCGTTTCAGTAACGTTATCAATATCGGTTGCGGATGACAAAGTTTTGGGAAATAACGGTGTCAAGCACTACTAAAATTAATATTCTAAATAATAATAAAATATAATGTATAAAATATTTTTCTATGATAACAGCTTCTCGACTTTTAAAAATACATCATCCACTGGAGTAAGAAGGACATTACGTATTGTAGGCTTTATTCGAATTTCTGTTTTATCACAGACGCTAACTCGATAATGTGATAGAATCTTAATTAGGGCAACTTTTACTTGTAGGAGTCCGAATCGTTTACCTAAGGAAAAGCAAATATTTTGTCATAAGTGATTATATACTAAAATTTTAATTGCTTTAATTCATATAAATACATATTTTTTGAAATTTTAACTTACCGATACATATCCTAGGGCCTTCACCAAATGGAAGATAAGTAAAAGCGTGTCTCTTTGCAATTTCATGTGAGTCAAACCGTTCTGGCCTGAATTCTTCTGGATCAGGATATATTTTCGGATCTTTCTGTTGACCTAAAACAGGAATTATTATATTCATACCCTTCGGTATGCAGAAATTTGAATTTGGAATCTTGTAATCTTTCAGGCAGACACGGTTTAGAATAGGAAGTATTGGATATTTCCTCAATGTCTCTGTAACAAAATATAATCTTATTTCAAAAACTTGGAATTACAGTAAATCAGAAACTGCTTTTTATTAAAAGTGTTATTACGTTCTTACAAACAAATATTAATACGAAATAGTTCAAAATTCTAATTTTAAAAGCAAACGTCAATCACTGTTACAATTTTTATCCAGATTGAATTGTAAGAGTAATTATAGTATTTTTCACTGATATTTTTAGTTTCTTTTGACTAATTTATTCTCAAATTTAATTATTTGTGACTAAAAATTAACTGTAATTTAGATTTATAGGGTTGTATAACATAGATGTAAATTGTATATTATTTAAGAATATATGAGATAGAAATATAGTGTTGGCATAATACCCGATACAATTTTATCTAGATAAGGCATTGCGTAAACGTCCTCATATGACAATTCATGACGACCACCTAACTTCTCATTAATTTCTTGACGTAGCTTGTCTTGGATGTCAGGTTTTAATGCCAACTCGTGAAGGCAATAAGTAGAGGTTGAAGACGAAGTTTCAAATCCCGCTATGAAGAAAACAAAGGCTTGTGCGCATGCCTCGGACATACTGATGTTTTCAGTATTTTGAACTAAAAATAATGTATCTAAATATATATTTATCTTATGTTTATCTTTATCTATTTATCTTATGTCAAAAATACAAAACATATAAGGTCTTTTCATTTACAAAACTCATAAACGTCTACACTTTCTTAAAATATATAAGTTAAATACGTGTAAGTCGTGTGAGTAAAGACAATAGTTGCAAATTTTGTTGTTACCAATTTTTATATTGTTCTTTGGAATATCAGTTACAATTCCCTCATCATCTTCAACTTTTCCGTGATCCATGAGTTGAATCAATAAATCCAAAAAGTCTTTTCTAGGCACATTATTAGATCTTCTGTGTGAAATTACATCACTGAATACCGTGTTGAAAAATGTTGAAACCTCTTTAGAATTGATGGGTATTCTCAGAATATCCATCAATTTTGAAAAGAACATCATTAGAGACACTTTGACCGGATTTATATCTACGGCTTTTTTGCCGTATTCCCGAAATTCTGCATTTGGATCATTCAAACTATTACATTCGACACCGAATGCAATTGATGCTATCATATCTGTTGTATATCTGCTTAAAATAAAATACCATTGTACGAAACTTCTTATATATGTTTAAAATAATGCATACGCATTCTATTTTACTATTGCGTAATAAATTAATGGTTTTAGGTGGATCTGCAACATTACCTGCTCAGTAAATCCTTGACCTCAACTGTGCTAGACTTTCCAATAGAAGCGCCTAGAGCTTTTTTAAGATCTTCAGCAACTTTTACTACCAAGGGAAACATTTGTTTCATTTTCCCAGAAGTGAATGTAGGAGAAAGCTTGGATCTAAGATGTTTCCATTCATCGCCAGGCATGAAGAACAAATGTCCCGATAAGGGATCGACATCGTTGTTAAAATACAAACCGCGATCGCCGAAATGAGAAAAATCTTTTATCAGGATAAGACGAATCAAATCAGGGTCGTTAATTACCAAATGGGGTATGTGAAACATGTACATGCCATGAAAAGGATTTGATTTAAAACGTTCATAGCTCTCTTGGATCAGTTCACCTTAAATCAAAATGTTTTTATATTTTCATTTTAATGTTAATGAGATAAAGGTTCTTTAGAAAATTGCGTGCTTCTTTCTTTACCAGTGCACTGTTTTCCAAGTGTGACAGGTAGAATATTCCCCACAGGAATTATTGGAACCTCATGAGGTATTCCTTTCCTTTTCCAATAATTAAAAATTACAAATTTCAGGTATAAATAAATCCCAAAGACGATTGTTGTGCTCCAAAATAATTTGGATCGAAGTATTGATTCTGCTATCTCTAACATGGACATCTGAAAGATATTTTTTTTCAGTTGAAAACCTATGTATTTGAATTTAATTTTGAATGTTTGTATTCTTGATCAAACTTTGACTGTGGAAAAAATTGTTCATTATAAAGATTTGCCAGCTTTAGTCTCTATATATAAATAAAGATGTATTTTTATTATGAAAAGTTTGGACGTTTTTCTGACTACTCGTGTCAAAAATAGTAGACTAGTAGTCAGCAAAACTTCTACACTTTTTATTACTACTACCCTGATCAACATAAATAAAACTTATTGTTATATGTCATTTCATATTGTTAGTATTCGTATATTATTAAAGAAGGTTCTAATTTTATCGACGATTGATTTTATTTTTATGAAACTTACACAATTGTAAAATATTTTCAATTTTCTACGATAATCTCGTGTAAACTTTAGTAGCTAACAAAACTTTGTTCTATTTATTAATTTCAATTGCATACTTACATTTAAACATACACGTTTTAAAACGAATGGTTATTTTTATATAATGTATTAAAACTTTGCATGTTAGCAACAATCTAACGAAAAAATTATATGAATTCAAATGCGATCAGTTACTTTGTTACCAGATGGAGTATCTTAACAGCAACAGATCACTGAAAACTAAACCTTGAAAAATAGATACGATCTTCCTTATATGTATTCTCAGGTTTTCCTTACTTAACAAGCAAGTCATCGTTCCTGAAACAGAATGTAGAATTAGGTAACGCTAAACTAATTTTTGTAAATTAGTATTCGTGATCCTCTTACAAATTTGCTCCAATCATAATAATACACTACTGATCTAATTAAAAGTGGTTCATAGCAAATAAATGGATACAGAAGATTTTTTTTATTTAACTCATCTTTTTCACTTGTAATTAGAAAGAACCTCACTGCATATTCAAGAATATGAAATGCAAAATAAACTTTAATAATTTATGTATAAGTTTAAATTTATATTTTTTTATGTAAACATGTGTGCGCATCTCTTTGATAAACATACGGAAAACTTAAATATAAGTAAGCATTAGCGTAGGGAGCCAAATCGTCAGCACGTATAAAACTCATTGCCCCCTGAAAAGAAATGAAGACGCGAACTGCTATTTTTAGTTAATTTAATATCTCAGTTATCCGCTGTACTCGTTCTTACTCGATAAACGAACAATAATAGCAAGTCACCGTGAATCTGACACGCATGAATGTAGATAAAAATGGTAATACTTGATCTAGAATTATTATTCTGATATAAATTTATTTATCAATAATATAATAAAATAAAATTAATATAATGAATATGGTAAAAATAAAATTGTTGTCGCAAAAAAATCTTGTAATTAAAATCAGTTGCCAAGTGTTGTTGAAATCAATTAAGATTTTTGCAGAAAATCCAAGAAAGGTTCAAAATATACATGATTATTACACACAAGGATTCTTGTTAATTTTCTTTGTACTTGGCAATGATTCGTTCAAAACCTTGGTTCAGAAATTTTATACTCATCGTTATTTTGTGATTTCACAACTTTTATGGAGTAAAAAGTAGTCAGTCTAGTGCAGTTGTATCAGAATTTGTGGTCCAAATTTGGTCGTTGGATTCTTGTTTTTAATAGGAGTTTGCATCAATTTGATTATTCGACGTTAAATAGGATTTTTAATTTGGATTTTAATCTAAATTAAATTTCTTATGTTTTGATTCAAAAAGATGTCATGATATTCTTGTAGAAAATTCAAAAAGCAATATTTTGCTTCGTAAAAACATGTTTTTTGGATTCAAGGGGTCTCACAAAGTTGGAAATTTGACCCAATCTGCTGAGGTCAAATTTTAGACAAATCCAATACCTTCACTGACGAGAATGCAAAACTTAATCAATTCATCATAAATAATTTTTGGATAGTTCTGTTTTTTTTGGCTTAATCGTCCAAAAGTAACACTGTAAACTTTAAGAAATTAAATTGGTTGAAAACGTACACACGAGACAAAAAATAAATTAAAAGACAAAAGTTGTGATGAGAATGTGCCCACGCAGCGGGAAGATTCTTACATTCTCTTTAAAAGAAGGTATTACATTTGTGTAAAATTTGACCCCCCGCGTTTTTGGCAAATTTCCACATTTTGAGATCCCCTGAATCCGAAAAACAAGTTTTTACGAATGCGTCTGCATATGTGTATGTGTCTGTCTGTAGATTTTTAGTTGGTTAGTACGATAACTTTCGAAAGAATTGACAGATTAGATTGGCCTTTGGTATACTCTTTTAGGGTTACAAAATAAAGGTCAAGTTCGTTAGCCAGCCATTTTAGGTGAAAATTCAAAAAGTGAGCGTATTTTGAAAATTTTTGTGATCACTTTTTTTTTAATTCAAAAATTGTCTGTACGAATATTCATAGCATTCAATCAGACGAACAATGTATTCTAATGACTTTTTTTATAAAACCAGAATTTACCAGAGTTATAGCATTTACAAAGTTTCAAAAAATACACGAAAATCAACATTTTAAGCCAAATAACGCATAATATGGAAAAAAAAGTCCAGAGAAGAAAAATGTTTCTTTTCCAATGCCCTACAAGATTGTTTAAAAACCTTCTTGATTTTTCTTTAAAAATTAAAAATTCAAATTTTGACAGAATAAAAAAAGAATAAAAAATAAAAAATTACAGTTTGCGGTTAAAATGTGCAAAATGGGTAAAAATATGACTGAACAAAAATTGTGCATTTCAAAAAGATCTACAAATTTGTTATAGATATCTTTTAATATCATCTGTATTTTGTGTTTTAATCTTGAAACACGATATTAACAATAAAAAATCGGCCCGCTGCGTAGGCACATTCTCAACACAACTTATGTTTTTTAATTTCTTTTTCGTCTCACGTGTGGGTTTTCAAAAAATTTACTTTTTTCTAAATGTTCTCAATGCTATTTCCAGAACAACAAAAATCCAAAAACAGAAGTATCAAAACATTATTCATGGCAAATTAATGAATTTTTACATTCTCATCAAGAGAAGGTATTAGATTTGTGTAAATTTTGACCCCCCGCGTTTTTGGCAAATGTCCACGTTTCGAGATCCGCTTAATCCGAAAAACAGGTTTTTACGAATGTGTCTGTATATGTGTATGTGTCTGTCTGTAGATTTTTAGTTGGTGAGCCCGATAACTTTCGAAAGAATTGACAGATTGGATTGGCCTTTGGTATACTCTTTGAATGTCCTAAAATAAAGGTCAAATTCGTTAGCCAGCCATTTTGGGTGAAAATTAAAAAAAGTGAACGTATTTTGAAAATTTTTTAGATCACTTTTTTTGAAATTCAAAAATGGTCTGTACGGGTATTCATAGCATTCAGTCAGACGAACAATTTATTTAAATGACTTTCTTTTATAAAACCAAAATTTACCACAGTTATAGCATTTACAAAATTTCAAAAAACACGTAAATCAACATTTTAAGCCAAATAACGCATGATATTAAAAATAGTCAAAAATAGAAAAATGTTTCTTTTCCATTTCCCCACAAGATTGTTTAAACAGCTTTTTGATTTTTCTTAAAACGTTAAAAATTCAAAATTTGATAGTACAAAAAATGTTTGAAACCACATTTTTTCAAGATTTCAAAATTCTATATACAATTATTCATGGTACTCAGAAACTCAAACAATTTATCCCTATGACTTTTTTCTGTAATAACAAAATTATCCGAGTTAGAGCATTTTAAAATCCAAAAAAACAAACTAAAATGAACATTTTAAGCCAAACAACGCACGAAATGAAATAAAGCCACGAAAAGAAAATTGTTGCTTCTTGAAAACCCTACAAGCTTATGATAACAATTTTTTTAATTTGTTTGAATAGTTAAAAATTCCAAATTTGATTGTACCAAAAATAATGAAAAATCCAAAAATTCCATTTTTTGGACAAATTATGCAAGATACAAAAAAATGAATAGGCTAAAATTGCGCGCCCTAGAAAGACCTACAAATTTATAATAATTTATTTTTCGATAGGATTCGTAGATTTTGTTTTTAGTCTTAAAAAAACATTAAAAATAAAAAAATAAATTTTTTTTGGACTAGCCACACAAGCTACGGAAAAAATGAGACAAAACTTGTTCATCCAAAAAAGAGCTATAATTTTTGATAGGGCACGTAGCTTTTGCTTCAGACGTACAAATTAACATTCAAAATAAAAATATTAAATTTTTTGAAAATGACACAATGTTTCATTTATTATTAATCATTTTTAGATAGGACGAGTAGATTTTCTTTTAACTGTAAAAAAATAAGATTAGAAATAAAAAAATTAAATTTTTGGAAAAAGGACAGAAAAGACGAAAGAGGACACAGGATCCGATATAGGACCCTATATATATTCCTGTATAAGACCCTATACAGACGCACAGTATTTTTTATTTAATCGTAAAAAACAAGAATAAAAATAAATGATAAAAACAAGGATATAAGAATTAGTATTATTTAATTTTTATGCATATAATGAATTGTAATTATATTAATTTATTATAATGATACATGATTAAGCGCAGCTTAGAATACAAATTAAAGCAAAATAAGAAACAAGTATAAAAATAATCATGATAAATACAATTTTCGAATAAGCAATCCCAGGCAGAGTTACATAAGAAATGTATCATATTTATTATAAAAGTGTTGTGTATACGTTTACATTTTGGTCAAATAAGTGCGAAGCACGAGATACGTGATAAGAATGTGCTCGTTAAAGCTGAAAGCGCTTTAACAAAAGAGAGTTCAAAATCACAAAATTACAGTTGTCAGCCCGTTGACCTTTGATTTTAAAAGGTGTGTCCACTAATGTGGGAGAAATATAAAGAACGAACACGTAGCGTGAGGTAAATACATAATCGAGCGCGATTCGCGAGATATGTATTGTTATGATACTCTTGTGTAGTATTCGAAAAGCAACATTTTTCTTTTCTTGACTTATTTTCACGTTGTGCGTTATTTGGCTTAAAATACTCATTTTTGTGTGTTAGTCCAGTCAATGAAGGATTGGAGAAAAAGATTCGTGAAAGTAGCAGTTTTTTCACCGATACGTTGGGAATGGCTTTATAAAGATATAGTAAAAAGTCCCCAACCATATGTGTGCGGCAAAGGCCCGCCATGCTGGAAAGTGTTAAACAATAACATGTTTTTTAAAATAACTGGAGAACTGTTGATTTTAGGCAAACATTGTTATGTGAAAAAATGTTCACAATTTTATAGCACACAAAAAAGATTCTATTTATTTTAAACCTATTGTCAGCGGCTACGCTATGAAATTGGATTACTAGGCAGTCTGATAAGTACCTGAAAATTCTAAGAGATGGCATTAGTGTTCACTAATGTGAACCATTTTCGTCGAGCTGATCCTTCAAATGACGCCTGTCAAAACTTCAGCCATTTATGTTTACGCATTTACAAGTTACAGCACTGAGAAGCGACTAATCTCCGAGTTTTTTTTAATATGGAAAAATCTGAGTTTCGAATTTTGATCAAACACTACTATCTTCGCAAGAAAACGATATCCGAGACCAAGGCCAAGCTGGATAAGTATTACCCGGACTCTGCACCGTCGATTGGAACGATTTATAAGTGGTTTACCGAGTTTCGTTGTGGCCGTACGAGCACAGTTGATGCTGAACGATCTGGACGCCCTAAAGAGGTCACTACACCAGAAAATGTCGAAAAAATCCGTGATATCGTGTTGAATGAACCCAAAGTGAAATTGAGAGAGGTAGCTAATGCTGTAGGCATATCATTGGAACGTGTGGGCAAAATCGTGCATTCAGTTTTGGGCATGAAGAAGCTCTGCGCGCGATGGGTGCCGCGTTTGCTCACAGTGGACCAAAAACGAATTCGTGTGACAACTTCCCAGCAGAATTTGGCATTATTTTCGCGTAAGCCGACCGAGTTTTTGCACCGATTCATAACCATGGATGAAACCTAGATCCACTACTACACTCCTAAGTCAACGCAACAGGCAAAACAGTGGGTTCCACCGGGCCCAAGTGGTCCGAAGTGTCCAAAAACGCAACAATGGGTCGGAAAGGTTATGGCCTCCGTATTTTGGGATACATATGGCACAATATTCGTGGACTATCTTGAAAAAGGTGAAACCATAACCGGAGCATACTATTCATCATTATTGGACCGATTGAAAATCGAAATCGCCGAAAAACGACCGCATTTGAAGAAGAAAAAACCGCTTTATCATCACGACAATGTGCCTGTTCATTCATGCTTAGTTGCACAAGCAAAATTGCATGAAAGCGGCTTCGAATTGGTTCCTCAGCCACTGTATTCACCAGTCCTGGCCCCCAGCGACTATTACATGTTCCCTAACCTGAAGAGATGGCTCACTGGTAAGCGTTTTTACTCAAATGAGGAGCTCATAGCTGAAACTGAGGCGTATTTTGGAGACCTTCCGATCGAGTACTTTTCGGACGGTATCAAAAAGTTAGAAAATCGTTGGACTCGCTGTATTGACCTAAAAGGAGAGTATGTTGAAAAATAAAACCGACTTTGGCCAAAAAAACGTCTGCGTGTTTCATTTTTCTGGGCCTTTTTTTAAAAAGGGCCCTAAATATTTTTATTCTGACCTAAAAATTAGGAAATACATTGTATAATTATGGAGGAAAAACTGAAAGAAGTTTCATCTCGATTCCATCCCCTTAGGCATATCAAATTGTACACTGAAGTTCAGCTCATTTTATACTGATAACACAGGCCAACATGGTTTTGTTGTCTGAAAGTGGATGATCATTTCCGAAGTGATTTTTTACGTAGAATCTGCATTCGAGATCAGAATTGGCCTTTTACGTCAGGATTTGAAGATATTTGATGTTATGTACCCAAAAAATGGCGTTTTTGGCTTATTTTGAGGTTATGAACAGAAGACAGAACATTTTTTGGGGTTTTTTCTTCAGTTGTATCATATAGTACTGCTCTTTCTCTTTAATTTGAGAATCGCAGAGTTCAATTACCATTTTTCTTTACCAAGTTACGCCAATTTGAAATCATGAGATATGTCCCATTATGTCTTGAGCATTTTACTTAAGGGCATGTGACACAGCTAAATACCTATATTACCGACTATATTAGAGTACAATAAAGTACGTTTAGGTACTGAATTTCGGTAGGAACTTCACTGAAAATTATTTCATCTTTTTTCTGAACCTCAACATTTTTTGAACGTTCAAACTTTTTTTATACATGAAATATCGGTCTCAAATTTTGAGAAATGCAAAAGCCGAAAGAAAACTACGTTTAAGTACAAAGCTTAATAATAAAAGATGTAAAAACATATATTCTAAAAATCAATTCCAACGGCATCAGCCGGTAACGTTGTACACGAAAATACGAGACCTTTAGAGCCTCGTCTAGTGGCCGCCAGGTTTCGTATTTTCGTGTACAACGTTACCGGTTGATGCCGTTGGAATTTATTGTTGAAATATATTTCTTTACACCTTTCATTACCAGGTGTATACATATGAAACCGGTATTGCCATTTAGCGGCCTGTAGGCACACTTGTAGGCACTGTCGGAACTTACCATTTGTGCTAATTGGCGCATTGTCATCTGTCAACAATATCCAATACCAAACATTTCAAGTTTCATATG
>NC_046658.1:56026047-56032404 GCF_010883055.1 Belonocnema kinseyi | reverse complement strand
AAGGTGGACAAAATGTGTAGCCAGCGAGGGTGCATACTTTGAATAAAATATTTGTTATCATTCTCTTGAAATAAATGTGTTTTTTTCTTGAAAAAATACCGGCTTCATATGTATACACCTGGTATTATGCTTTGTACTTAAACGTAGTTTTCTTTCGGCTCTTGCATTCCTCAAAGTTTGACACCGTTATTTTATGTATAAAAAAAGTTCTAACGTTCAAAAAATGTTGAGGTTCAGAAAAAAGATGAAATAATTTTCAGTGAAGTTCCTACCAAAATGCAGTACCTAAACGTACTTTATTGTACTCTAATACATTTCCCAAAGTTTCAGCTCGACATTTTATTTACAAGAAAAGTTCTTAGGTTCGAAAAAACATTCAGTGAACTGAAAAACTGTAGTCGGTAATATAGGTATTTAGCTGTGTCACATGCCCTTAAGTAAAATGCTCAAGACATAATGGGACATATCTCATGATTTCAAATTGGCGTAACTTGGTAAAGAAAAATGGTAATTTAACTCTGCGATTCTCAAATTAAAGAGAAAGATCAGTACTATATGATACAACTAAAGAACAAAATTCCAAAAAATGTGATGTCTTCTGTACATAACCTCAAAAATAGCCAAAAACGCCATTTTTTGGGTACATAACCTCAAATATCTTTAAATCCTGACGTGGTGGGCCAATTCTGACCCTGGATTCGGATTCTACATAAAAAATTACTTCGGAAATGACCCTCCACTTTCCAACAACTGACATGACCCCATTATTTGCAGGCCTGTCTAATTTTTGATTCAAATGAGTTGGTTGATTCTTTTTTTAAACGGGAACATGAATTTGATCCAGTACAAATTGCCTGATCTATTTCGGACATTCCTTCCAGGATATTTTTCGCTTTTATTTCATTTGTTCAGTAATCGCACAATTGAACAGCTAATTCAATTTGATAGCGTAGCCGTAGACAATGGGTCTAAAATAGATAAAACCTTTTTTGTGCACTATGAAATTGCGAACATTTTCTCACATGACCATGTTTGACCTAAAATCAACAGTTCTCCAATTATTTTGAAAAAAATGTTATTGTTTAACACTTTCTAGCATGGCGGGCCTTTGCCGCACACATATGGTTTCCACGATGCTCTTTCCCTGATATCTGATAATCAAGTCGACTTTATTATTGAACGTTGAATAGGACTTTAAATTTGATTTTACCCTCATTTAAATTTCTTACATTTTATTTTAGTAAATTTGTATTATCGAAAATTTATCATATGTATTGGTATTGAAACAGACGCATTTTCATTGCCTTCGTTTTATAAAAAAAATCACATCCTATCAAAAAACAATTTTGTTATTGAAAGAATATAATTTGGTTATTTTCAATGCCATTTTTGACGATTAGAACAAAACTATATGTTCTGTCAAAACATTATTGATGAAAAATTTGTAGCTCTTTTTTTGGATGAACAACTTTTGTCTATAAAGTTCTTTCATAACTTGTGTCGCTTGTCTAAAAATTTGATTATTTTTTTTCAATTTTATTTTTTACGATTAAAACAAGAGCTGCGGATCCTACCAGGCTGTCTGTCTGTCAGTATGGCAATCCGTATGTCTGGCCGTCCATCCGTAAACAAGATAATTCGAAGAATTCAAAGAATCGAATTAAGCTTTGGCACACTTTATCGGTCCTAAAAGAAAGAACGATTTTGTTAACCATCATTTCTTGACAAGCGGTTATGGTTTTATCGAATGAAAATTCTATCCAAAAATCGAATTTTCACATTTTAAGCCAAATGACGATAAATAGATGAAAAAAGTTTAGAAGAATAATGAAAGCTTTTCAAAATACCTACAATTTTCATTTTAACGATTTTTATAGAACTCTTCTTTTTGGTTTTATGAGTTGAAAATTATTAAGCCGAAAATTACAATTTTAAGCGTAAGACGATAAACACGTAAATAAGTTCAAAAGAAGATTTATAGCTTTAAAAAAAAATTTACTCATATAATTAATTTCAAAAAAATTCAAAATTTGAATTTTGAGACAAATAACGTAAAATATGGAAAAAAGTTTAGAAAAAGAATTATGGCGTTCGAAATGTCCTGCAAAATTTCTAATACCAATTTCGTGATAGTTCTGGAACAAAAAACCAAAAAAATTTATAATCTATATACTATTGGCTGCAGAACTACATCGGCATTAAAAAAATATAATTTGTTTAAAATAGTATAGTTTTGAAGAAATCAATGGATTTTTTGTCAAAAAAGCAGTACTTTGTTAAAAAAAAGTTTACATTAAATCAAAAAATGGCTATATACTTGCATAGAGAATGTAATTGTACCGCTACTGTACAGATATCGAATCGATTCATGCAATGTTGTTCAAGTAATAAATCCTAACTATGAAAATATAAATGTAAATTTTAAATATAGAGCCAAACGATGTGAGATATGGAAAAAAATTGCAAAGAGGAATTGCAGGTTGAAAAAAATCCTATGAAAATTTTTAAACCATTTTTCTGTAGGATCTTTTTAAGTTGTTTCCTCCACGTTTCGAGACCCTCTGAATCCGAAAATCAAGTTTTTACGATGGCGTCTGTTTGTCTGTCCGTCCGTCCGTAAAAACGATAACTCTCGAAAAAATGAACTGATCAAATCCATCTTTGACATACTTTTTTGAGGTGCTAAAAGAAAGAAATAATTCGTTAACCAGCCATTTTTGATAAAAATTCACAAAGTAAGCGCATTTTGAAAATGTTTTAAGCCACTTTTTTTCTGAATGTAAAAATTTGATGCACGGATGTTTATAGTATTAAAAAAGGTAAACAATTAATCGTAATGACTTTTTTTGATACAAAAAATTATCAGAAATATAGAATTTTGAAAATTTTTTTAATAAACTGAAGATCAAAATTTTGAGCAAAACAACGTACGATATAAAAAAAATCAGTAGAAGAAAAACATTGCTTTTTGAACGCACTACAAGAATATCATAACAAATTTTGGGATTTTGTTGGAAAATCGAACATTCAAATTGTCGTTGCAGAAAAAATAATCAAAAGTCAAAAATTCCATTTTGTGGTCAAACTATTTAGGATACGAAAAAAGATTCATTAACAAAAATTGTTATCCCAAAAAAGGTCTACCATTTCGTTAAGAATCACTTCTTGATAGACCGCGTATTTTTTGGCTTATTAGTGAAAAATAACATTGAAAATACAAAAAATGCGTGGAAAAACGACGAAAGTTATGAAAAAAAAGATTTAACAAAACCTGTTTACAAATGTCTGTCTAAAATGGAGCGCGCAGCGCGAGTGTCACGATGAGAATGTATACCTCAAAGCCGTTCTTTGAACAACTTAATCTTTGACTATACTTAATTCACTAGACAATTTAGAATATGAAGATTTATATAAATACTGCGATCTAAAAGACATCTATTGAATAAAGTTGCATTTGAGTATTCCAAATTCAAAGAATAAATATCGGAGTGCGAAGCGCGAGATTCAACAGACGCATTCAATTTACTCATTTGAAAACAATCGTTTTTTTGCAATAAATTTTAATAATTGATCATTTTCCTTAACACAGATGCAGCTTTAACTGACAAAACCAATGATGCCTAAAACTCATTTTTGATCGAAATGTCACGTATCTTTTTAGTTTGAACGGCAGAAGCATGGCTTAAAATACCATATATAATTTTTTTAACCATTATCTGATGGAACTTATCATTTTTATTTATTTATCGAGCTAGTCGCTGAGTAGTTCCACAAAAACGCAGGGGTGTATGAAAAAATGGGACAGTATCCTCAGCGGTTAATCGTATCTGGTGCAGTTATTTTAGTCAGGGGACAAAATTTCGTAGGGCATTCGCTTTAGTTCGCTTTTAGCCATTCAGTGTTAAAGTCATGCGTTAAGTAATCAGGTGTAACCAGGCAATACGAAAATGTCGAATGAAAGCAAGAGGAAGCGTTTATCTTTCGAAGAGCCATACAATAGGGTTACCAGATGGGTCGGGTCGAAATCCAGGACACTTGCAAAAGGCCTAAAAAAAGATCATGCACTTTATTTCGTTTCACGATACGCAAATTGAATTGTCTTTTAATTCGCAATTTGCTTTCAAAATCATCAGATTTCTCGCAAAAAACTGATTCTGTAAAAATCAGGACATTTTCATAGTTTTAATGAGAAAATCAGGACACCAGGACAGATGGAGCGAAACCCGGACATGTCCTGGCAAACCAGAACGTCTGGTAACCCTACATTTAAACTTTTAACTGAAGGGAAATGAGGTGCCTCAAAAGAGTCTATTTTGCAGAATTTATTTTTTTACCGGGAAATTTACAAATCTTTAAAAGAAAAATCTGTCCAAGTTCAGCTTTAAAAGCTTTTGAGATAAGTTAAATTGTCATCTTTTTCAATTATTATACATGATTATACCATTCACTTTACAACGCGTAACTCGAAAATATTTAATTTTTAAAATTTTCCATTTTAGGTTTTTATTTTTAACCTGACATTTTTAATTTAAAGAATTTTAAAATGTGGACGTGCGACTTTTGTTCACTAATGGACCCAAGTGGGGAACCTTACATAACGACTTTGTGAGGATCTTCACTTTGGGTAATTGCTAGAGAAATTGATCAGCAACCTAGGTCGGAGCAGTGTTGCGGAACGAACGTATTATTTACATAAATAACACGAGAATTCTAAATCAATCTGAAAATTCTCTATCCCTTCCCTACATTACTCCTTTCCCCACTGAGAGAGGCACGTCTACCCCGAAAGGGAAATGGCCTATTCGTGTAATAATAATAATAATAATAATAATAATAATAATAATAATAATAAAGATAGCCTCGGCGGCACATTTGGTTAGACACTTGGACTTCGCCTCAGAGGTGTCCGGGGTTCGATCCCTGAGCCGGTACCCCTAAAAAATTTTCAATGTACTTTTACCGAGGTTCTGGTAGTTCGGAACCCACCTTAAGCTGTAGGTCCCTTCATCGTGTACTTGACTGTAACCCAGTCCGTCAATGATGGGGTAAAAACCAGGCTTTGTCCAAATGGTATGGGCAGACTGCTCTCATCAGATCACTTGATTGCATTATAAAAATGCGTCCGTGACTGATGATATATACCGGGACAGACCCGTGCAAAATGATCTAATAATAATAATAATAATTATTATTATTATTATTATTACTTTGAAAAGTTTAACAGAATTGTTCGCGAAGAAATGACGAAGCACCGAATGCACCACAGAAATGCAACGATTGAAAGGGTAGTTGGACTACGACATTTCGGCGGTAGGGGCGTTGTAGATGTCAAAAAACTGTGTGAGTCACAAGTTATGCAGTTGCGAGACTATTTTAACAGCAAACCAAATGTTGCGATTTACAGAACCATCTGTCGAGCGGATCTTGAATACACGCCCTTAAATTTGTCCTCAGATGGGGCCTTAAATATCAGGGCAGAAACCATAGAGGAATCAGAAATACAATGGAGACAGAAAGCCATCCATGGCGAGCACCCCAACACGTTAGATTAAAGTGAAGTGGATAATGAGGCATGTAATATTTGGCTAAGAAAGGGTGTTCTGTATCCAGAGACTGAAGGATTCGTGATTGTAATACAGGATAAGTTTGTCAGTACCAGAAATTATCGCAAACACGTGTTACATCAAGTAGCGGTTAAACGGTGCCGATTATGTGAAGATACCAACGAATCCATCGAGCACATTATTTATGGCTGTCGCATAATGGCTCAGAGAGAATAAACGCACAGAAATAATGATGTAGCGGGCATTATACATCAACAACTTTCCCTAAACCAATTGTGATTTCGACTAAAGGCAATGTGCACGCAGAATGCACTGAACAGCTTGAAAATTTAGGAGTCAGTAGGGTATTGGCAGCAGCTCATAAGTCGGTTTTATTAAACACCTGTCGCATTGTAAGAAACTTTCTTAATCATCAGGAAGCGAGCGACTAAAAACCCGTGGAGTGGCAGATGGTAGCTCTAAGAAACCATCCAGAGGTGACTGTTGTCACCTCCAACGCTCCTGGCCGCTCGTAATTGTATAACTACAACATCATCGCAGGAGGTTTCAACCATCGTATTAAATTATTTCAATAAACTTATAACATTCTAATCTCATGAGTCACTTGACTTTGTCCGTGCTATGATGTATAACCGGGTTTACCTGAGTAAAATCTTAATAAAATCACATAATAATAATAATAATAATAATAACTCTCCCGGTATATATCATCAGTCACGGACGCATTTTTATAATGCAATCAAGTGATCTGATGAGAGCAGTCTGCCCAGACATATTGGACAAAGCCTGGTTT
>NC_046658.1:56022680-56025947 GCF_010883055.1 Belonocnema kinseyi | reverse complement strand
GCCACCGAGGCTCTATAATAATAATAATAATAATAATAATAAATAAAAATAAAATAATAATTCCCCCATCGTGTACTTGACTGCAACCCAGTCCGTCAATGATGGGGTAAAAACCAGGCTTTGTCCAATATTGTTGACACGCAGGGATGCTTTTCAGGCTATTAACCAATGAAAGCTTGGCACCTCCAAGAGCACCGAGTTTAAGGACAATTAGTTTAACAGAATGTTCCGGGTACAATCGTTGCAACTCCCATCTAAGGTCTCTACACTTCTCTTTCTTTTCATTCTCCTTGGCCATGATGTTTTTGTCAGCTGGAACCGAAAATGCGATAACGAACATGGTTCGCTTCTCAAAGTGAAGAAGAACCATGTCAGGCCACGAGTGTGCAACAGAAACAATTGTCGAATATATAAAGTTCCAATATATGCGGCACTTCTCATTATCGACAGTTGACACTATTTCCCTAAGAGCATTTAGAGGAGCGATATTAAGGTCAGTGCTGTAAGAGTGACAGAGGTGGTAAAAAAGCACTCTTAGTACCGCACCGTGCCTTGCACATAGGTCGTTCGCGCATGAATTGTACAACTAGATAGGATGTGTCCTAAATGCTCGAGGTGTGCATGGCACGCCCTGCAGCTATCATCGGGAATGCCTTGGCTCAAAATGTGGCGACGATATGTTAAGGTGGAAATTACACTGTCTTGACATGCCAAAATAAAACTCTCCGTGCCAGACTTCAATCCGGGTGATGTAAGCAAAGCAAAAGTTAGCTCACGTTTAGACAAGTGATTGGCCTGTAATTCTTCGGGTCATCTAAGTTGCCTATTTTCGGCAGGAGTATTGTGCGCCCTTCGATCAACTACTCCAGAATTAGCTCTTCCGACTTTAAATATGAGGTGAAAATACAGGCCAAATGCTGATGGATTAAAGGAAACTTCTTCCACCAAAAGATCTGGATACCATATGGTCCCGGAGCGGAATAGTTCTTCATCCCTCTCCATACTTTTTCCACCTCCTCGGTAGTGATGGGTGGGCATTCTTCATCAGGTGTTATGCGGACATCACACAGCTCCTTAAAGCTGTTTATGTTCTCTGAGTCTTCGTCCAGTCTATATAGCACTTCGTAGACTTTTCTCCAAAATACTTCGACCTCCTCTGGTTTGCGCGGGTGGTCGAAAGTAACTGCAGGGTCTTGCAAAAGTCGAGATGGGTCAGAGAGAAACTGTTGATTTTCTCTGACTAAACTCTCTCTACGCTCTATATTTCTCTTAGCCTCAGATAGTATTCGTATTCTCTCAACAATATGGTGCCTGATAGTCAGCAGCTTTGACTCGTTAAGAGTCTGATAACTGGTCCGGAGTTCGCGCGCGTACTTTCGAACCTTGGCAATAAAATTCCTGCCAGATGTGATGTAGTCAATCACACACTGAATGCGGGATGCGTACTGTCTTACCCAGCCTATCTTTATGGCTAGTTGATGCATTCGTCTTTTAGTCTTATGATCAACCGTTGGTTTTGTTTTACGGCTCGCATCGGCCCAAGTTCTTGCTGCATTATAAACACAATAATTGACAGCCCAGAGGTCGGATTCTTCGGAAAAATGTCCACGAAGCTGGTCATCCCTTTCAGCCAGATCTTTAGGCTTGAGAGAAACCTGGATGTTGATGTTACTCTGGGTCATAAAGCACCGCTCTTCCCCTATCGGATGCCTGCCCGCGGTTGGCTAGTGTCGCCTCTCTTTCTCTGTTGCTGGCTTATTCTGGCGGTGTTAGAGTAGGCATTCCGCTTACATAGCCCCTTTTTTGGAGTAGTTCGGTATGGTTTCGCAAACGTTGATTCGAAAAGTGCGATAGCTCCGGGTGTTTCTCGCACTACAAAGCATACAGTCGTGCCATATCACCCCGTTCAGGGACTACACTCGCATCGTAGCACTCTAGCAAGTCGCGATTTTGTTGCTCCGTCCACCTTAATGTCCCTAGATTCGGCTGATTCATTGCATGGAATCCATCTTCATTGGCTCCCCCAGGTCTAGAGTCGTCGGCATTCTTCTTCATTCGGCTCCCATGTTTGGGAGCCCTGCGCGATCTGTTGTTTTGACTCGCACTTACTACAACTATGTTTGGTGTTGTCATTGTTGTTCCCACGAGAAGCTAGGGAATTTCTTATAGAGTCACGCATGCAAGGATAAGGCTGCGTACTTTGAGAGGTCGCCCGGTATTCAAGATTAGCCGTTCTAGATACCTTACCCAGGTGCCATTCATCTTTCGGCAAGGTTTTCACACCTACGCTTGGACATTAATTCCTTCGGGACCAGCCCTGGACAATATCCGCGACTGCCTATTCGTTTTTGTAACCATATTCAGCAAAAACTCTTGTTACAGGGACCCTCTATCCACGACCCATTGATATATGGGGCAGTCTTTGTCAAATCAGCCACCCCCCTACGCACTTCAATTTTTCAGATAAATTGATGTTATTGAGCGCAAAATTTTCTTTTTCTCTTCCAGTTTCTTATGCCGAATGGTGATTTTTGAGTTTCCAAGATGGCGGACCTATATTAATTTACAAAAATTAGTAATTGTCAAATTTGTTCGTTCAATTTGAATATAACTTTGAGGAAAAACATAATTTTTGTTGTCGTTTTAGGTGAATACAGCACATGGTGGGTGTCAAAATAAGGGGTTTTAGGGTCACTGATTATCAATTTCTCATTAGTTTTACCAAATTTCAAGATGACAAATCCAATATGACAGATAAAATACGAATTTTCACACATGAAATACTTATTCGTGAATATAGTACGTGATGTGTATCAAAATAAGGGTTTTTGGTGTCACTGATTACGAATTTGTCATTAGTTTTACAGAATTTCAAGATGGCGAATCCAATATGGCGGATGAAATAAGAATTTTCGCACATCAAATCGTTTTAAATAGTTATAACGCATATTGGGTTTCAAAATAATAAGGCTAAATAAGGCTAAATTCAATAATATACCCCGATAGAAATGAATTGGCAGTACAACAATATTTATGACTAGATTCATTATATTTTATTGCTGGTATAGTTACAGCCATACATGGTGTTTGTTTTGCCAATCCGATTCTTGTTGCTTATGAAGACAGACGCGCAGGCGGGTGCGAGATACGCCCGTGGTGAACTATACAAAGTACGAGGGTGGATTGATAAGTTTCCGGCCTGACCAAGAGATGGCGCCACTAGGCCTACCTTGAGGTGGCGTTCTATAGTACCATCCTTAGATAGCT
>NC_046658.1:56012022-56022580 GCF_010883055.1 Belonocnema kinseyi | reverse complement strand
GTATCAGCCTTGGAGGAGATTATGTTGAGAAATAAAAAAAAAAATCTTAAAAACGTTGTTTTTCTTGGTCAGGCCGGAAACTTATCAATCCACCCTCGTAAGTCCGGTAAATCACTCATACAGAGTGTATTGCTAAACGACAACATTTTAGAGCTAGCTCGTTTTGGAAAATTTTTAATAGGATTACACATTTCATATAATTGCAATATGTATATTGCATTTTTGTACCACAAATATGAACAACTTGTATTGAATATATTTCAGTGAGTGCATTTCGTACTCTTTGTGATTGCAGCACACGTATTATATTATGAATATATTCAGAATTTTCTAACCTACGATCGTATGGTTAAATCAATGATACTATTTTCTGTCAGTGTAGTCCAAGCAAATTCAATATATTGAAGACTTGATTGTTACCTTAAGTTTTTCATTGTAATTGTTAAACAGGCTTATAATAAATATTAAAAAACAAATGCAACGCGGGAGGTATTGGAGGGAGGTGGGGGGGGGAAGGAAGGTGAAAAGGAAGGTGGGATAAAAATGGATGAAAAATTGATTTATTGTGATTTCCAGCGCAAGCACTTTTCCTAAAAAATCTCTATTCCAGTAAAGTTGTAGGTAATAAAAAAATTAATAACTTCTACAAATCACTTTTTAACATAACCTACAATTTTCCAAGAAAAACACGGAAAATCGTTTTTTCTTAGTTTTTATTCTCAAAGTTTCATTTCCGAAAAAATTATTTCATATTGACAAAACGTAATGAAAATGTATCTCTTATGTCTTGAATGACCTCAACATTTCTACTAAAAAAATTAAAAATTCATTGATATGTTTATATTTATCGATCCGGGGCACGTTTTTTTTAAATATTTTTTTACTAAACCATCATTGTCGTTTTGCTCGTAACTTTATTCTGCACAAAAATGCTATGAAACACATGATTCAAGTAATAAAGGAATAAATAAATATGACTTTATAGGGTTGTTACCTAAGTCAAATATAATTTTTCCAGTAAATGTTGAAATATAAATGAAAATGGCAAAAGGCATGAAAAAATCTGAAGCTCATGTTTCAGGCGACGAATGGAGACTGGATGTTTAGAATACTAGGGGAGTAAATGATCTCAAGGTAAAAGCATTGCCTGAAACTATGGACGTGGAGAAACTAGACATTTTATGTGTGTCTGAAACAAACAAAAAGGGATGCGAAACCAAAAACATAAAAAACGGCGTGTTGAAAGGCAGATTTGAAATATGGTCAGGAGTAGACTGTGAACCACATGTTAGACAAGGAGTAGGTCTCATTCTGAATGAAAGAGCAACGCAGTATCTCGGAGACCATGGTTTCGTATCTCCCAGACTGCTGTGGGCTAGAATGAAAGTAGGAATCAGAAGACTATTTATCATAGCATGCTACGCGCAAGTTGACACTGATCCTAGAGAAATAAAAGACGCCTTCTGGGACACTTTAAAGGACACAATAAATATTTGCGAACATGGGGAAAGAATAATTCTACTAGGAGACATGAACGGTTGGGTGGGCATCCAAAATCAGGATGCAGAAAGAGAATTAGGTAATTTTGGGGATCCAAGAATAAACTATAACGGAGATAAGTTAGTTGGTCTATGCTTAGAAAGGGTTCTGTTTATTACAAATACTTGGTTCAGGCATAAAATGATCCACATGTACACCTGGTCTAAAGGAAATAGCCGCAGTAGAATTGCCTTTGTTGTTGCGGATCAAAGACTAAGAGAGTTAGTCAAAGATACAAGGGTCATTAGGGGTCCTGAATGCAATGCTGATCATTACCTTCTGATCTCAAAGTTAACTTAGGTCGGGGATGGAGAAAAAAGAGAACCAAGAAAGCAAAACAAACGCGAATCAAAATTGAGAACCTACAGAAACCGGATGTGCGAATAGATTTCCAAAATAAGATAATCGAAAGCATAGATAGGGCAACATGGGAGGACCGTATAAAAAACAAAGATATAGAGGGCGCCTGGACAATGTTACGGGTTATCGTTGTTAGATGTACGATCGAAGTGTGTGTGATCGCAGTTGTAGGAAGAATATCTGGTGATGCGTGGTGGAATGATGAAATTCAGGCTGCCTAAAAAGTAAAGAGCGAAGCCTACAAGAGAACTTTGAACATCGCAGGTCTTAGCAATGAGGAAAGTAATAGACGTAGAAATGATTATAGACACGAAAACAGGATACTCAAACGATTAGTTAAGGAAAGTGAAGATACAATTAGAGCAGAAGAAGAGATGAAAATACAAAACGACTTTGAAGGAAGCAGGAAACTACTTTATAAAAAAATGAAACGAAACAAAAGTACAGAATTTGTCAACATGAGAAATAATAGGCGGGAAATGGTATATGATGCGGAGGGAATACTAGAGGCTTTCAGAGGCTATTTTAGGAGAAAATTAGGAGATGAAGCTATAGGAATCCACAACTGCGATGTTGAACACGATGCGATGGAAAACTCAATTGAGAAATTCTGTGTCACTGAGGTTAGGGATATAATTAAGAACTTGAAAAACGGTAAGGCTGTCGGGGTAGAGGGTATTAACGCTGAAATGCTTAAACACGGTGGCGCGTGCATACCACATAGACTCTGCGAATTGATAAATTTATTTTTCGAGATGGGAGACGTCCCAGACGATTGGAAAAAAGCGATTATCGTTCCGATATACAAAAGAAAGGGAGATAAAAGCGACTGCAATAATTACAGAGAGATTAGCTTATTAAGCACCGTAAGTAAAATATATTCAAAAATACTTATTCGTAGGGTAATGAAAATAACAGAAGCAAAGATTTTTGAAGTCCAAAGTGGGTTTATGGTAGCAAAGCGAGTGTAAGAGGGAATGGGAAACTGAGTGACTGTTTCGATTTTATTCAATGAGTTAGACAAGGATGCGTTATGTCTTCATGGTTATTTATATTATTAATGGACAAGTGTTTAAGAATGGCTCTCTTCGGCGAAGAGGGTGTGGATCTCGAAACATTAAGGGTACGTAGGTTAGCGTTCGCAGATGATAAGGTTGTTATGGCAGGGTCTATCGAAGACTTACAAGGAATGTTAAATAAACTAGATGCAAGCATGAAGAGCATGGGCCTCAAAATTAACGCAAATAAAACAAAAACTATGGTGTTCGAAGGAAAGAGTGAGAAAACACTATGCAATATTTTATTAAATGATGAGAGAATTGAACAAGTTAATAAGTTCGCATACCTTGGTAGCTTATTTACTAGGGACGGGAAGATAGATGAGGAATTAGATAGACGCATAAACGAAGGTAAGAAGGTTATTGGTAGGGTAGGTCCCCTTATCAGAAGTAAAAACATATCAAATATATCTAAAATGGCAATACATTATTCTATATTTGTACCGACTGTACTATACGGTAGCGAGACATGGACTTATTAAGAAAAAGATAAGAGTAAAATTAACGCAATTGACATGAGATTCATGCGCATAATATGCGGGAACACCCTGATGGATAACGTAAGTAACGAGGTAATTCTAAAAGAATATGGTGCAAAAGAGACGCTAGTAGACACATGGGAAAGAAATCGATTAAGATGGTTCGGACACATTGAGAGAATGCGAAACGAACAACTAACGAAACCAGTGTATCAAGGTAAAGTAAATGGCAGCGTGCCCAGAGGTAGACCGCGGAAAGAATTGTTACAATGTGTGAATGAGACTCTAGTTAGAAGAAACATAAGAAGTCTCAGAAACACGAGAGCCTGCATGAAAGAAAGCATGGACATAAAAGAAGCTAGAGAAGTATGCCAGGACAGGAAAGTAGAGCGGCAAATACTTAATAAAAAGAGCGTCAGTAGAGTGAATGACGCCTGAAACAAAAGACCTTGGCCACTAATGGACCCAAGTGGGGAGGCTTACATAACGACTTCGTGAGGTTCTTCGCTGGGGGTGATTGCTAGAGAGATTGATAAGCAACCTGGGTCGGAGCAGTGTTGCGGAACGAACGTGTTATTTGCTTAAATAACACGAGAATTCTGGATCAATCTGAAAATTCTCTATCCCTTCCACAAAATACTCCTTTCCCATACCGAGTGAGTCACGCCTACCCCGAAAGGGAAATGGCTTAATGGTGTAATAATGTCGATTGAAGGGCCCCTTTGACGTCAAAGGGGTAGGATTTTCCACCAATCACATTCATGTGTCAGTGATTCTCAAATATCTTTTTCTGTGCCGATGTTTTGGTGATCTGTACATCGAAAATAGAAGTTGAAAAATATTGTTTAAAAAAATGTCATCTTTACTAAACAATTCAGAAATATGTGCGATTTTTAAATCTGTTCATAATTGTACTTAATGCTTTCCTTCAGCGTCCTCCTGACTCTTAATCCAAATATTATACAAGATAACTTTTTTTCTTACATAAACCTTAACAAATAAAGCTATCAAATCAAAATAGTCAGAATTGGCAGTAGACCGTGGCCTAACTTCTTTATCATGAGTTTCATTAGTTTTCATGGTTTTCATCAAAGCCACATCGTCACATGATAAATAAATATGAGAACTTCTGAGTCACGTGACATCCACGTGACACCAATTTAAATAAGTGTTTTACGCATTCAATTTTTAATAATTTTTTACTGTTGAAAGACTAAACAGAAAAAAATTATAAACGCACTTTCGATTCTGATTAAACTTATGTATTAAAAAATGATTCTATCTAAAATCGTGAAACAACCCTATTTTAGATTTTGTATTCTTCCCCATAAAATTGAGTTTGTAAGGCATATTATATGATACTTGATAATCCAACGGGTGTACCAACAATATGGAAATGCATACTTTAATAGCACTATGTGACCTGCTCCCAGCTGCCACCGTAGATTCGCTATCTTGAAATTTTGTATTACTAATGAGAAATATTAGAATCGCTATTTTGAAATTCTTCTAATTTGATAAATTTTTCATAATCATTGATACTAAAAACATATAATAAGCCCATAGCAATAGAAAAAAATGATGTTTTCCTGAAAGTTATCTTTTTAATTAAACGGCTGATTTGACAGAGAATGCCCCATGTATATATATATATATATATATAGTAAGTATATATAGTAAGTATATATATGCATATATTTTTCAGACGAAACTCCAACAGAAATGATTCAACGGCCCTGATTGTTTATGCTTTATGGTTTGGTGAGTCCCGAGATTGCTCGAAGGAGATAAACGGTACCCCGGAAACGATTTCTATTGCGGGACTGCAGTGTACAATGAAAAAAAAAACATAAAATTCCAATTTTGCGCTAAACGACGTGAGATAAGGAAAAAAATTGTAATGAGAAAATTTGGCTTTTAATTTAGAAGCTGTAAAATTGCCGAAGTTATTATAAAATTTCTTGAAACCATTTTTCGACAGAACTCGTAATTTTAAATCTATTTATGAAAATTAACATTCCAAAATGAAAAATTCAAATATTAAACAGAAATACGCAATATACAGAAAAATTCTAAAAGAAGGCTTGTAGGCGTTTTTGTTTCATCCATCAAAAATTTTATGAAAAAAATCTAATTTTTAGCATAACAACGTGAGATAGAAAGGAAGTCTAAAGAAAAGGTTGTAGTTTTTTATTCTAAGGTAGCTTACAGAATAAATATGCATTAAAAATTTTGTTGAAAAACGAGCACGAGTACCGTGAATATTCTGGCATAGGACGGTACAGTGCCAGTAGTGAATTTCTACTTACAGGGTTCTTTAAATCTCAATAGTCAAATTATTGATTGAATTATTACTTCACCAATTAATTGAGATTAACCAACTGATACTTGTAATATAATAATAAGATAATAAAAAAATCTAATGAATAACATATTTTTCGATCATGAGACCTTCTCGACTCTTAAAAATACATCATCCACTGGAGTAAGAAGGACATGACGTATTGTAGGCTTTATTCGAATTTCTGTTTTATCACAGACACTAACTCGATAATGTGATAAAATCTTAATCAAGGCGAATTTTACTTGCAGAAGTCCGAATCGCTTACCTGAAGAAAATAAAATATTTTAGTGTGAATCATTATACACTGAAACTTATATTTTTATAACTGAGGTTATTAAATATTTTCCAAAATTTTAACCTACCAATACATATCCTAGGACCTTCACCAAATGGAAGATAAGTAAAGGCATGTCTTTTTGCCATTTCCACGGAGTCAAACCGTTCAGGACTGAATTCTTCTGGATCCGGAAAGATATTCGGATCTTTGTGTAAACCTAAAATAGGAATAATTATATTCATGCCCTTCGGTACGCAGAAATTTGAATTTGGAATCTTGTAATCCTTGATGCAGATACGGTTTAAGATAGGAACTATTGGATACTTCCTCAGTGTCTCTGTAACAAAATATAATTCAATCCAAAAATATGAAATGACAATAAATCATAAATAAATTTTAGATCGATAGCGTTATAACATCTTTATGAACCAATATATTTGTACATATAATATATTTCATACAAAATGATTGAGAAAAATTATTTTTAAACCCAAAGTAAGTTACTGATACAGTCTACATTATGTAGCAATATTGTTTGGCTGAAAGATTAATGAAATTGTTTTTACTAAACTGCCAGTAAGTGCGACTTCTACAATTTATTGAATTATGGGTGTAACTATAGAAGTTTTTTCTGAAATTCAGTTCATTTGGACTATTTTGACTATTTTAATTAGTTTTCAATCAAATTAGATTCACTAACATTGCGGTAAGTGCTTTTACTGTGATATAATAATATTTGTTTTAAATTTCAGTAATTTTTCTCCTACAAATTAGTAAATTTTGACTAAATTGACTAATTAAATCTCGAATTTAATTACTTTTTAGTGAAAATTAACTATAGTTCAAACTCAGAGAGTTGTATATCAAGAGCATTATGCATGGGGCAGAATACGTAAAGTGTTCCCACCTAAAAGTATTGTTTTTGTTTTATTGGATTGAAACTTGGCTAAATTATAGTCCTAGAGGACCTATATTAATTCACCAAACCATAGGTCCATTTATCGACCGGCTATAATATACAGGGGCCTGAAGTTTTCACTTTTTTAGGTGATTTGTCACCTGCACCTTAATGTAACTTCTTTTAGGATTACCCGATTGGACCATACTTTAAAAAAAATTTTCTGTTCTAAAAAATAGCTCTTTTTATGTCCTTTAAAGTCATGGAGATTGTAGAAAAAAGGCTATGTATAGATGTCCGGTGTCGGGCGCTAGGTTGGTATCCTGTGGATTGCTCAGATTGGTTACACGGCAGTTGCGGGATCTGCAGGACAGCTGCATAGTGTACACTGTACACTGTACGGCATTCGACTTTTAGTACATTTCTTATTTTCTTGAGATTTACACATTATATTGTCGCGCTTAATTTTAGGCACTTTTTAAAAACTACTCTTATATTCTTCTTTCCTGAATAAAATATAAATTGTATCTAAAGACGATTTAAAGATACATTTGTTTTTTAAAGAACCTTTAATGTGTTATGTTGAAAACATCTGCAAACGTTACTTTTTATATTTAAATTACATTTATTTGGCTTCCTTCTACATGACTTCAAACAGCATAAAGAAATTATTTTCTAAAAAAGAACTTTTTTTATAGTATGGTTTGTTTTTAAAAATTCAGTTTCAATTTGGATGTTAAGGAAAAAAATTCAGGAAGAAAAATAAATTATGATAGTCTTAAAGTACATAAAAAAAGCTTTTTAAAACACTATAATAAAAGTTCAACCGGATACTTCTAAAAAAGTTAAACTAACGTGAAAGTAAAAAGGGACCTAAAAAAGTGAAAACTTCAGACCCTTGTATATTGACAAACAGTTGATAATTTTACCTTTGATTTTGTGAATTGAGTCCACTAGTACTAGAATTGGGTCAAGTTTCAACCAGATTAAAAAAACAAATCAATCAATTTTGGTGGAAACACCTGACGTATTCTGCACCGTATATACCTGATACGACTTTATGAAGATAAGGCAATGCGTGAACGTCCTCATAAGAAAAATCGTGACGACCGCCTAAATTTTCATTAATTTCTTGACGTAGTTTATCTTGGATATCAGGTTTTAATGCCAACTCGTGAAGACAATAAGTAGAAGTTGAAGACGAAGTTTCAAATCCCGCTATGAGGAAAACAAAGGCTTGTGCACAGGCTTCTGACATACTAATGGCTTCAGTATTTTTCACTAAAAATAATGTAACTGAATACATTTCTTACGTCAAAAATACAAAACATATAATGACAACTTTTTCTCTGAGTGAATTGTTTTATTACCAGTTTTTATATCGTCCTTTGGGTTATCAGTTACATTTGTCTCATCACCTTCAACTTTTCCATGATCCATGAGTTGAATTAATAAGTCCAAAAAGTCTTTCCTAGGCACATTGTTAGCTTTCCTGTGTGCAATTACATCACTGAATACCGTGTTGAAAAATTTTGAAACCTCTTTAGAATTGATGGGTATTCTCAGAATATCCATCAATTTTGAAAAGAACATCATTAGAGACACTTTGACAGGATTGATGTCTACGGCTTTTTTGCCGTATTCCCGAAATTTCGCATCTGGATTCTTTAAACTATTACATTCGACACCGAATGCAATTGATGCTATCATATCTGTTGTATATCTGCTTAAAATAAAATATCATTGTACGAAACTTCTTACATATGTTTAAAATAATACATACGCATTCTATTTTACTATTGCGTAATAAATTAATGGTTTTAGGTGGATCTGCAACATTACCTGCTCAGTAAATCCTTGACCTCAACTGTGCTAGACTTTCCAATAGAAGCGCCTAGAGCTTTTTTAAGATCTTCAGTAACTTTTACTACCAAGGGAAACATTTGTTTCATTTTCCCAGAAGTGAATGTAGGAGAAAGCTTGGATCTAAGATGTTTCCATTCATCGCCAGGCATGAAGAACAAATGTCCCGATAAGGGATCGACATCGTTGTTAAAATACAAACCGCGATCGCAAAAATGAGCAAAATTCTTTATCAGGATAAGACGAATCAAATCAGGGTCGTTAATTACCAAATGGGGTATGTGAAACATGTACATGCCATGCAAAGGATTTGATTTAAAACGTTCATAGCTCTCTTGGATCAGTTCACCTTGATTCAAAAGGTTTTTATATTTAATTTCAATGTTTATGAGATTTATGCCTTGTTAAATAAAGGTTCTTTAGAAAATTCCGTGCTTCTATCTTTACCAGTGCACTGTTTTCCAAGTGTGACAGGCAGAATATTCCCCACAGGAATTATTGGAACCTCATGAGGTATACCTTTCCTTTTCCAATAATTAAAAATTACAAATTTCAGGTATAAATAAATCCCAAAGACGATTGTTGTACTCCAAAATAATTTGGATCGAAGTATCAATTCTGCTCTCTCTAACATGATGATCTGAAAGATATTTTATTTTTTCAATCAAGAACCTATATATTAAAATTTAATTTTTAGATTCTTGATCAAATTTTGACTGCAGACAAAAATAATTTATTATGATTATTTGCCAACGTTAGTCTCTGTATATAAATAAAATATGTTTTTAAATGTATAATTATTTCTTTCATAGTGTATTAACACTTTACATATTTATTGTCAGATAGAGTATCTTAACGGAAATAGATCATCAAGAATTAAAAATTAAGAAACAGATACGATCTCCCTTATGTTGTCAAGATTAATTTCATTTACAAGCAAGTCATCGTTCCTGAAACAGATTGTAGATTTGGTTCATTCTCAAATCTAACCTAATGTTTGAAAATCAGTATTCGTGACCCAATTAAAAACTTGCTATGTATACAATAATAAGATATCCAATTAATTGAAACTGGTTCATAGAAAAGCAATGCATACAGAGAATTTTTTATTTAACTTATCAATTGTCGGAATTCATTGTAAATTTTTACACAAATTTTAAAATAAATAGAAATTAGTGTAACGTGCCAAATATTCTTTAAAAAACTAAACTTATGAGATCTATATTATATATTGTACCTTACACACTATATATCTGTACTTTGAAAGAATTTTAATCAGACAAAATTTCACTTTTAGGAGTCCGAATCGTTGTATGAAAAATTAGATATTTTATTTTACTATGGAACAGTGTTGACTTCCTAAATTTGAAGCATGTATCAGGAAATGAAATAAGTGAGAATTTTCATTAAATAACTTCTGGGAATTTCACTGACAGTAAATAATAATTCACTGTTAGTTAGTCAAATTCTTACTCATTTAGTTTAATGGCCCATTTCTTATTGATTTAAATTCACACGGAGGAAAATGAATTATTTAAGGAAAAAACCATTTTCATCTTGAAAAAAATTTTGATTGCACAAAAAATAATGAAAATCCAAAATTCCATTTTGTGGTCGAACTATGTAGGATACGAAAAAATGAATTAACCAAAATTGGTATACCAAAAAGATCTACAATTTCGTTAAAAATCACTTCTTGATAGGACGCGTACTATTTGTTTTATGCGTGAAAAATAACAT
>NC_046658.1:56010793-56011922 GCF_010883055.1 Belonocnema kinseyi | reverse complement strand
AAACGACGAAAGTTACGAGAAAAAAAAAGATTGACCAAAACCTGTTTGCAAATGTCTGTCGAAAATCGAGCGCGCAGCGCGAGTGTCAAGATGAGAATGTGTATCTTAAAGCCTACAGAGCTTTGAGAAACTTAATCTTTGACCATACTTAATTAAGTTGACAATTCAGAATGTCAAGACGCATAAAAATATTGCCACCTAAAACAGATCTTTTTGATCAAGTTTTATTTAAGCATTATAAATGCAAATAATAAATATCCGAGAGCGAAGCGCGTGATTCAACCGTCGTACGCCCTAGGCGCGTCCAAACTTCCGAGCCGCGCGCGATGCGCGCGATGAAAATGTGCCCGCAAAGTAGGCAGATTTTTTTTAATTCACTCCCGTCCAACTAACCAAAACCGAAAAATAAACAGTAAATAGTGTCCGTCAGGTGCTGAAGATCATCGCGGACTGATATTTAGAAGAAAATGTGAGCGTTTTATACCATCTAGAAATCGTAATAAATAAAAGTTATAAATTCCCTAATAACTGAAAACAGAAAACCTGTACTAAAAATAATAGAATCTGAATAAGTGTGTGTATGTGTGAGTCTGTGTATGGCTACAATTAATATACATTGCAATTTATAATTCCAGAATAATCAGAAAGGCAGTGGCGCACAATTTCTCTCTGTATCTTGGTGGCTTCTTTTTGAACGAGAGCGACAGAGACACAGACAGACTCTGTGCGCCACTGGATAAATGACACGCAGAGCCAATCTATATAATGTCTTTTAAGTACATTATCGCTAAATGTAAGGTACTCATGATTGGTATTCAAATGTAAGAAATTATTAAGCGTATACGTATTTGCTTGTCTGATATACTTGTTTCGAGAAGGTTTTTTTATTAACTATTATTAATAAAGTCTCATACTTTCAACATTTCTAACTGTGAAAGTCATCACAACAGTTTCATGCACACGCTACTGTTGATCATTTCTAGAGATTTATATAAACTGTATATAGATATATGTATACGTATAATTATTTCTTACATTTGTATGTGTAATTACAGGCCAATTATATAATTTACAATTATATAATGGCCATTCACAAAACACGTGATACATTTTTCAGAAACTTTTACCC
>NC_046658.1:55998471-56010783 GCF_010883055.1 Belonocnema kinseyi | reverse complement strand
CCCTGCGTGACACTTCCAATGATACTTCGAAGGACTCCCCCGCCTCTCTAAACATATCACGCATTTTGTGAATTACCCCATAAATTGGCTCTCTGTATACTTTCTGATAATTCTGGAATTTTCGTTTCCGATTTATATTAATTATTGTCAGAAAAAAGTGGCACAATGTCTTTTCTAAACAAAAATGTTTGAGATTGATCTTTTTTATGCAATTAATGCGGTAATTTGTTATTGCGCAGCGCGGCATATTATGTTAAAACCATTTTCTCATTTTCTAAACAAGTGAAATAAGAGTAGTTGTACATTTTGATGGAAATGTGAACAAATCTGATTAGTTTTCTTTATTTGGTCGATTATGTGGTGTATCGTTAAATATTCAAATATTATACAAATTCTTTGAATAATTAACATCTGTTGAAAAAATTTATAAAAATTTTTCATACAATTTTTTTAGTAAGATTTCAGTATATAGTAATTATTACGTTCAATTTTGTCTTTCTGCAGTTATTTATTTAATTTTTTCTCTTAAATCACCCTTGCACACTAATAAGTATTGATCCGCTCGAAGCTGGGAGTCAGTTTATTTCATCAATTTGTTAAAACTTATTTATGATTAATAGAAAAAATGGTTTGAACAAGTAGTTGTTATGTTAGGAATTTATTTCAGATTAAAATGTTTATTATTAACTGAAAAAATTAACAAATTTAGAAATATGATTATTTCATTCCCATAAAAATGTACACTTATTCTTTAGTAAATTGTTTAAAACATTAGATACATTAACGTTTTAACAACAACGGATATTTTTCACCCCTACGTGTTCAAACGTGTTTTGCGGTGAATATTTTTGCACAATAAAATTATCTAATGTATTTTATGATATTTTATTAAAAACGGAATTGGTTTTATAGCAATTAGTTCAATTTAATTTACATGATACGTGGTCCTTTTTGTCGAATTTCGTACGGTTCACTCAAGCTCAAAAATTTGTTGGGGTACTTTTTATCCATAATGCCAGCTAAAGGTGGCTGGCGCCGAGCCCGCCGAGCTCGTGCAGAAATTGCCCAGCTTATTCCCGAGTTCCGATCTGGGTCCAATCGGATTTTCCACATGTGGCCCCAAGGGGACAGATGATGTGTCTCGCGTTAGAACCACGTCGAGTTGGGTTAGGTTAGGCAAGATTAAGTCAAGTTTTCCGTTATCGTCGTGATATTGTTTTTCTTTCATAGAACTTACAATATCAAAAGCCAATAGTAGATAGCGAGTTCGGAATCACAGAATTGTTGGTGAGATTTATTATATCCGCAATGAAGACAAAGGTAGGATTTAATTCGCTAGAATCAACATCACAATTCATTTTTAGCTTCTGAAGATTTCCAACAAAGTATTCGAGAAAGCGTCGTCGTTTTGAGCGCATTTACTATTTATGTGAATAAAAAAATATTTTCCAGCTTTTTAGAATTTTATATTTTGTTGCTGATATCCTGAAAATAGAGATTACCTTATACCAAATGTATGAATTTCCGGATTAGTAACATTATAAATTAAATGTTTTTATATTTTTTTGGAAACATAACCTCACTTTTTAAATCTCACTCCACGTGCCGCATGTGCATTAGTCAAACAAAAATCATTCCAAAAGAATACTAAGAAGATTACAAAATATTTATAATTAAAATTCATTTGTGTGTGTATGGAATAGCTCTAAATTTTAACATTGTTTGTCGAAACATAATAGTTTTCTTCAAAATGCAAACTCTTATCGATAGATTCAACCAATACAAACAGATAATGTAATGTAGTATATTGACAATTAGATTTAGTGTATAATTATATATAATGTAGAATATTGAAAAATTGAAGTTTTGTAAAGTTTAAAGTAGGCTAAAGTAGTCTAAAGTAGGCCGGGGAGGGCATTTCATTTATGGTCTGCCGCTAGACAGATTACCCTATCGGACCCACATTTTCCCTGATCGGGGCCGACCGGCGCCACGCCAAAATTTCTGCAATGGGAGCGTCAACGCTGTTAGAATCTGCCAGCGAACGGCGTTTTCTCGAAACCATGTTTCTCAAAATTGTGTAAGTTGTAATAAAAAAACTAGTAAACCGATTTTCATCATCTCGCATTCATTTTGAAGAGCATAAGAAACTGTTCTATATAGACGATTTATTGGAATGAAGGGTAAAACAGAGCTTGTATATGCGTCAATTTCGCGCGAAATTGTAAATTTCAGTTTCTTTGTCAAAACTCGACAAAATTGACCTTTGGAGTGATTGTTTCCATAAACGTCACATAAATGGGTTAACAAGGATTTTAGATTGGCAGAATTATACAGTCTAGTAAAATATGAACCAACACGCTGTCTATACTCTTTTCCCTCAGAGAAGATCCTCTAGAATCTAGAACGACCAATTTTGATTTTCTTCGCGCAGCCCATTGTTCAATTTGTCAAGAAGAATGGATTTGTTGCGTTGTTTCAGCCAATCTGAGTGAACCTTTTCAAATTAATTAGAAACTATTTTCTTTGATTGATTTACGACACTGGCTTTATGTTTTCTACTACTTGTCTGTTTGCTTACCAAACACAGTGTGGATAAGGTTACCCTAGCTGGGGGCAAACTTTATAGACAAATTACATATCTTTGGAATCAAAATAATTCGAACATTCTAAATATATTACTTTTAAGTCGGAGATTGCAGTTATTAATTATTAATTTTTAACTTTTTAATTACAAAAAAGAGCGACTGAGTCAAAAACTCAAGTGGTTACAGTAGACCCCTCTAACTCAAGACCTACGCACGGTGAGGTCTTTTTTTATAGCCAACATCTCGTAAAACTCATTTAAACTATTTTAGAAAGAAACGCAAGGAAAGTAATAAATATTAAATTAAGACCAAGGGACCAATGAGAAGAGAACTTAATAAACTACCTGTGAAAAAAACGGGTAAGGAGACTCCTCCATCCAGAAACGTCAACCCATATGCTCGCCTAGAGGATCTTCTCTCAGGGAACAGAGTATAGTTAGAATTACAAGACATGTGGTATAGGTTATCCGACATCTAGTACGGCCAACATTTCCATGGCTAGTAGATCTAACTAGCTGTCCAGTAAAATAAACTAAACGTTGAGTTAGGCTTACATGGCAGTTTTTAAGTAATTTAACTAGTTTTTTGGTAATATTTACCAGATATATAGGGTTTGAATAGTTTTTGTTTTAGAAAAATAAGTATGTTTTCAGGATCTTTGGAATAGGTTTTAAAATGTATGCAATACAATAAAAGTAAAGTTCGTTTATTAAACACTGCTCAAACGTATGATTTCATATTTCACAAAAAAATCGCACGACCCGAAGTATCATTTTTAAAACAACTGGCGACGGCACTGAAGAAAAACAAAGTTTACGTTCCTTAAAATATAACCTTGTAGGAGAAAAAGTTCCACAAGTTCAGCAGATTATCCACTGTGTCGTCACGGAAGTTACTTATTCTAATGTGCGAAAATAGAAACAAAAATCAAAACACGTCGCTTCTCGCAACTCTGAAAATGGTTAAAAAAAAGCGCGCGGTACACGGAAACGCAAGCGGCTGGAAGAAACTAGAGCTGACGACGTCGAATATTATAGCGTATTCGGTTATCCTGCACTGTTGCACTCCGATCTGCACCGACGCAGGTCGGAGTGAGAAGGAAGAAGTAAGAAGAAGTAAGACGGAGCGATCGGAGTGTTCTTACTCCACAGTCTACACCAGTGCTAGCTAAACGAATGCCCTATTAGGCAGGCAAGCTAGCCGTTAGAGGGAAGAATATTATGGTAAAGGGTATAGGAGGGAGGAACGAAGGGATTACAGGAGTGGTGGGGGGACATTGCTACTATACTCTGTTCCCTGAGAGATGATCCTCTAGAAAGTCTAGAACGACCAATTTTGGTTTTCTTCGCGCAGCCCATTGTTCTATTTGTCAAGAAGAATGTATTTGTTGCGATGTTTCAGCCAATATGAGTGAACCTCTTCAAATTCATTAGAAACTATTTATTTTGATTGATTTACGACATTGGCTTTATGTTTTCTACCACTTGTCTGTTTGCTTACCAAACTCAATGTGGATAAGGTTACCCCAACAGGGGTCTTTGGTCCACAGCAGGTCAAAGTAAGGAAATGTACAGAATTTAAACTTTTCAATTAGCGATTTGAAAATAGCATAATCCGCATCTACGAATTTTTTCGATTCCAATGATACATTGCTTACCTAGGAAAGTTAAAAATATGAAGAAGTTTAATCACAGAAACTTTAGCTCAATATTTAATTTGATATTTCTTACTTCCCCAATTTTCAAACTTTATAGACAAATTACATATCGTGGGAATCGGAATAATTCGAATATTCTGAATATATTACTTTTAAGTCGGGGATTGCAGAGTTATTAATTATTATTTTTTAACTTTTTAATTACAAAAAAAGCGACTGAGCTACCGTATACTCAGTTTAACTAGAGAACGAAATTCCGAAAATACGAAATTTCGTTCTCTTCACCCAGCTTGTCAAAAAAAGGGAAATCTAGAGTAGGATCCCCACAGACAAGGGTTTAGTTGTGGCCCTAACGAAGGTTATAAAAAATGTCAGAGAGCACTTGGGTCAGTATATATGAAAAAATTGTGTTTCCCTTCAACAGCGATTGGCTGTACACCGAAGAAAAAAGTTTGTCGACGCCTCCTTTAAAAAAAAATTCTGCGCGGTGGATTTCGTTTTCTCGCTGAACAGGGCATAGATCCCTGTAACTCGAGCCCTACATGCGGTGAGGTCCTTTTCTTTTATAGCTAACATCTCGTAAAAGTCATTTAAACTATTTTAGAAAGAAACTCAACGAAAGTAATAAATACTAAATTAAGATCAAGGGACCAATGAGAAGGGAACTTAATGAACTACGTGTGAAAAAAACAGGCAAGGACACTCCTCCACCCAGAAACGCCAACCCATATACGCACCTAGAGGATCTTCTCTCAGGGAACAGAGTATAAGAATGATGACGTTTGGGTAAAAGAGAGGTCAGACACTTAAAACTAGTTGGCTCAACTATACTCTGTTCATTGAGAGAATGATCGACAGCGCGCAGTGTTTTCAGAAAAAGGTGGAGTAAACCCCGTAAAGGATGTGTTTAACAAATATTAAACAGGCATTAGAAGTTTTTTCTACGGCTATAAATCTGAGAATGATGCCGTTTGGGAAAAAGAGATGTCAGACACTTAAAACTCAGGCCCTTCACAGCAAGGTTTTCTAAGATTTAAAATCTCTAAGCCACGCCTTTATGACAGTTTGCGCGAACTGGACGAAAATTCGTCGTTCCTGTCGGTCATTCTCTCGCTGAACAGTGCATAGACCTTTTTCTCCGTGTAGAGAGATAATTTTTTCGACCACCCTAATGTACACAATTATGTTATCTGCAACAGTGCAGAAAGTTTTTTGTCTTAAAATAAGATCTCGTTTCTTTAAAACAAAACTTTTTTGATACATGTTGTATCAGATTCACTGTATATAGATTCTAAATAAATAGATTCGATTAATAAATCATTATGAACATGATAAAAGAAAGTTTGATTCGCTTTTGGTATCGTGTGCAATTTTTATACACGGAGAAACCTTTTCTGCAATATTTACTAATTTATCAGACTAGATTTTACTATTTTTAGTTTGCAATGGAGGGTCATAACGGAACTTTTCTAATGTTTACTACTCCAAGTAGTAACTAGCAACTATATGCTGAACCACAAAGTTCTTTGGAATCAAATTTAAGAATGTTAAATTTATTTTGAAAAAGATTTGAAGTATTTACAAAGCTCTTTAGTAAACTAGCAAGCAATGTATTATTATAGCCACTTACTAATTGCGGTAGAAGAAAATTCTAAATTTCTTGCATTAATAGATACAGAAGATTGCATTACTTTCAAAGGACTATAGTAACGTCGAAAGAGATTGGCACACTGATTTAGTAAGCGACTTAGTAAAAATTAGTGCAGTCAGATTAGCAAACGAAAAAAAAACCAACATGTGCAACGTCGCGTTGAAGGTTACGACTTACGACACATGGAGAGAAAAGTCCGACCACTGTAGCCCAAAAGTCGTGCCACTATAGCATGAATCGCCCAGCCAACAGATTACGAGAATACTACACTCTACAGAATACACGAACACTGCAATTTTAGCCTCTCTGTAGAAAGTAGACTTGGAGGTGCACGAACACCGTCAAATATTCATCATTTTCAATTTTAGTCGATTTTGAAAGGAATATAGTTAAGCTTAGTTTAAAAGAGTATAATTTTTCGAAGTTATTTATTTAATAAAATGTACTCTATAAAGACTTCAGAGTGCCGTTGAGGCAGTCTAGAGTTACATAAATGTCAAAAAGAATGCAAATAAAGAAAACAAAAGATTACAAATAAAAGAACAAATGTAAAAGCTATACATAGCTTTTGTATTTTTGTTTTCAAATGATCAATAACATATATATGGCAACGTATAGACTATGAGTTTGCAGGTTATAAAGCTAACTATGTAGTACTTATTTTGAAATCTTTGTATACAGTTTTATAACCTAGGTAGAAATACACCACTGGTCCAATACTGGCCCAGTACAGACTGCCGGAGTTCCAGTACTGGCTTGCAATGCTTGGCGGTACTGGCTTGTCAGCACTGTCGCAGTACTGACTGTCAGTACTGGAGCAGTACTGGCAAACCACTGGAGTACGAAAATGCCGAAGTTAATTTTAAAAATGATAAAAATTATTTAATTGTTTTAAAGACCATCCATTCATCATCATACGACTGTACATCGTCCAAATATTATTTATAATTACAAAAATATAATTATCAAATTATTTGTTTACTTTTAACACCCACTATTTCTATAATCTAAATATATAACAAAAAAGGTATTTAAAAAATAAATAATAATTTACTGCGATTATTTTTTAATACATGTTAATCGCACTGCTTAGAATGAATATATTACATTTTTGAACATTATATTACAAATAAAATTTCTAACGCTAAGGGGGATTGAACCTACATATCTATACCTCAATCTATCACCTAGCAGTAGGGAGTGCTAACCACTGCGCTAAACCGACAAGTTGAAACTTGGTGAAAAATCCATCCTCATAAGCTACAGTACAGAAAAGTTCAAGTACCAAATTTGGAGCTCTCTTTTTCTTATTATTTATTATTATACGACGTTATGCGAATGTAAAATATACGAACTTCTAACAGGAATATCAATTAAATAATTGTTAAATAAATAATTTAAATCGACTACAATTTTTCTTCGTGTAATATTTGATTTTTTCGCATTTTAGACCATTTTAAAAGTTCTGATAATAACATTTAATGAGCATTTAAAATTTTTATCGATGGAACTTAGAAATTTTACCACATTGCGCAACAATTTTTTTAATAACAATTTTCTTTAAACCTTCGTGTAATGTTTTGCTTTTTAAGTAATTTAGACTATTCTACAACGATTAAGACATACATCCAATGCAATTTTTTCTGAACACTTAAAATTTTTCATGAAGGTGGAATAAAGTAATAGAAAAAAATGTTTTCACCTTAATTGTATAGTCAATTTCTCGTCATTCCAAAACACCCTGACAACATTTATAGACGTGTTCTTTTTTAAAGTCTATTTTTGTACTACTGGCATAGTGCCGCCCCGGTCGTGCAGGCAACGTTCTGCCAGTACTGGGCGAACCACCGGCTGTCTGTACTGTTGGGCAGTACTGGGCCAGTACTGCGCCGGTGGTGAACTTTGACACACTACCGACATTTCCACCTGGGAACCTCCAATCTTCTAATGTAAGATGCACAAAATTGTCCATCCTTACTGTTTACTTTTCAGTCCAGATTTTAACCCCGCTTTTTCTGTATCTCGAGCTTTCATCGTGTGTATTGTGGTTTTTCGGATATCTATTGCACTATAAGTTTAGGTGGAAAATGGAATGCTTGAGGATTCGGATTTTAAAACAGAGGACTACGATATTAACACTCTTTTGAATTTTGTAGAAAATGGCATGCTTCACAGGTAATTTTTGCACAATTAACAAATATTTCTTGAATGTCTTAGATTCTGCCCTTTCATATTCTGGATATTGTCAATTAAAATCTTCTTTTTAATATCTACGGATGCTCTACTTCAGTATCTAGATTTCTGCCCCACTGTTAAATCACTAAGATATTACTTATTAATATCTAGATAGTCTGTGCTGACATCTATATTTCTCCTACCGAAGCAGGTAGGAGTGAGAAGGAAGAAGTAAGAGGGAGCGATCGGAATGCTTTTGGAGTACACCAGTGCAGGATAAACGAATGCCCTCTAAGTCACTTACTAATAATTGAGAGCGATCTCCCGAATTTGTCTTACTCCATAATACAAAAAATAGAAAGTGTCATAGTATTATTCATATTCCTACAGACAATAGTAATTCCTCTTACAAATTTAATCTTTTATGTTAGTATTGGTACTTATTGCTTTTACTCTTTTTATATAATTTAATCATGTCTCTACTAATTTATCTTATCTAGGATTTTACTATAAAAAATACTAAGACTTCGTATTATCAATAGGAAAATTTCATATAAAAATAGCATAGCTTATAATTTAGTAATTTTTCCAGTACAAAGTTTCTCAGTGCACGCAATATAGATTGTTGATCTTAAATTATAAGTTCTGTGGATAACAACCAATAAGAAAACATATTATCGCTGCGTACATAGTTATTACCCAAGAGGAAAGTCATTTAATGAAGTATGAGTCTTATAAAAATTATGCATAATCAGCACAATGAATAGCGTATTCGGTTATCCTGCACTGGTGCACTCTGATCTGCACCGAAGCAGGTCGGAGTGAGAAGGAAGGAGTAAGAAGGAGTAAGACGGAGCGATCGGAGTGCTCTTGCTCTACACCAGTGCAGGATAAACAAATACGCTATAAGAATACGGCATATTCACAAAAAAATTAAAAGTATATTCTATTAGTGACCAATCTATTCAGATGATCCCATTTGCTAAATAGGAAAAGTAAGAATCCTGAAAATCACACATTTTCTAAGAGAGTGAATTTCATAAACATCTTTGAAAAAATATTTAAACAAAAATATATATCTATACATTGCGATAAATTGAGATAAACATTCATGCCTTAATTAACCCTCAAGCGAGCAGGTGTGGGTTGAATCCAACCCGAAAGCACTTCAAACATTTATTGTCCTTCTCCCCCTTATTTTTCTGTCACCATGCTTTAGGTACCCTATTTGACAGTTGTGTTCGTAAAAATCTAGCAGTCACAAAGGCAAAAGATTTGATTTTTGTGATTCCAAGAAAGACAGAAATGGGTATTCTGTGGTGAGAGCAATAAAGTGTGTGTGTGGAGAATATAAAAGAGTGATCTGTCCGGCTTTTGCTAGTGCTACTGATAAGGGAGATCAGATGTGTTTTTATGTTTTAGTCAGAATATTTGTATACGTGCTATTTTGTACCTAGTATTTAGTAAAAAAAGAAGTTCATTAGGTATTTATTTCTTATGCCTCGCCAAATTTAAGTTTGAGCTATCTCATGTTTTTTTTTGTATCTACCAACAAACAAACAAAAGAGGCATTGTGTGTTTTGCGAACAAGTTAAACATATATTTTTAACCAAATTTTTTATCTTTATTCAGTTTACCTTGAAATTCGTGGTAAAAAGCACGTTGGGTTGGAGAGAACCCGACCTTGCCTTTTATTTCATGGATCTTCACCTTGTCGCTTGAGGGTTAAAATAAATTTTAATGGTAATCATGTGCAACCCTGAATTTTAGAATGAATTATGAGCTTAGTGTCCCTGTTTTAAAAACTCATTCAAAGTCGAAATGATAATGGCCAATAACATTTCAAATTCCAGTAGAGGAATTTCGTGTTTAAAGGCAAAAAGGTCAACAATACATGTAAGATTTAAGGTAGTTGTGCCGAAATCGGACACTAATTGCGAATTGTCTAGAATTTTCAAAATATGTAGAAAATATTGTTATCTAACTATGCATACCCTTTTTAGCTTAATCGTCTATTTCTAAAGTCAAATATTAGCAATTAGTTTTTTCATGAGTCTCCCATAGCAAACACGGGCAATCGCCATATTATAAACTCTAGTTTGAAAACGAAGCTATTGTGTTATTTAGTTATTATAGGGATAGGGTAGTGACGATGTGGCAACACTGTTGCACTATTTTTTTTTTGCTTTACACATAGCTGCAACATACTTCAAACGATTATTAAGAACTTTAAAAATAATAAATTTTTCTTTGTTCTTCAATATGTAGTATATATTATATAGTATATGGAACGCTTTTATATGAGTGTACAAACCCAATCAAAGTTTTTCGCCAGTGATCAAGAGATAACATGTTATTTCTTACATAGCCCAGCAAAAAACAAAGAATTGATACGGATTAGGGCGAATTAACATTTTTGAATGCGCGTTAATCCTGTTTTCTGATTTGTTATAAACGAATTTAGACGTCTAAATACAAATTGAGACTGCGCTGATTAAATGCGTGTAAATTTATATAAATGCGTGGTCAAGGTCAATAAAAAAAAATTAATACAAATTGCATACCTCGAGACCTGAAACATCGATCTCTCGTGACAAGTACGCAGTGTACCCCCTGAGCTACGGGGTACTTTACTAAACATTTGCAATAAATTCCATATATGCCTCGCATGTTGGTTTTACTGTTACGGATTGAATTGTATTAATCAACTTTTGCTGAAATTCACCGGGACGAATTGGGGGAAATTTTCTCACGAATTTTTTGTGCTCACGCATTAAAGGGAATTCACTAACTTCAAACTTTTGCACCGTATTTGTACGTATATAGAAAGATTTAAAATTGAAATACCGTTTTTATGAATCGACACGCATTGACACGCGGGTCCAATGCGTCATTTTGATAAAGCGGGATCTGCGGGGTGTCTTGATCTTTTCAATTTAATTCGTATGAATACTTTCTTCTTCGCTGGGAGCCGCAGACAAAATGTAGGCCCCACTTTGAAGTTGTAGCTCCTTATTAGACCCTGCTTTGACGATATTTAAACTTATAGCCCCTGCTTTAAACTTTTATCTCCTAAAAAACGAAACACTAGAGCCTATTTTGACTCCATTTAAATCTTTAAGACCTACTTTTTAGAACCTACTTTGACGCTGTAACAACTCTCTGAAGCTACTTTAAATCATTAGATCCTACATTTGTATAACTCAAGACCCTACTTTGACGCTGTTTACCCCCCCCCCCCTTTAATACTAACCCTGCTTTGAATCTTTTTATCCAACAATGTTCGAACTTCATAAAAATAAAGATTATTTGTTACTCAGGTTAATTTAACTCATTGGTCATCTTGATGACTGAATGCACACTCAATTATTATTTATATATAAAAAAACTGTAGCAACGCTCAATCACAGAAAAATATTTTCTCTTGACTAAAAAATGTAGGTGATTTATAATCACAACAAATTATAAGAATAAAATATTTTCTATCGCTAGCAACAAATATTATAAGTTAAATACAAACATTGAAAAATAGATTGAAATATATATTTAATAATTATAATTAAATTTACTGATTTTCATTAAACCTTTATCAGAGTATTATGGTTAATTTATTTTCAACATGACTTCGTGAAGAAAATAATTTTTTTCCAAGAAACAGTACCACTTTTTAAATGATTTGGCCATTTTTGTTACTAAACAATAACAATTAAGAGTTTCGGAAACATTTTCTTAAAGAAATATTACTATTTACGTGTTTACCACTTGATTTAGGAGGAAAAATCATTTCTTTTCGTGAGAAAATGTTTAATTTTTTAATGTTTTTATATTTGTTAGAGAATAAGAACAGCCAAATGTATGAAAAATAATTTACTACTTATCTTTAATTTTTGGACGAGACAATTGGTTATAAAATCAGTAGTGTTAATATTAATATAAACTTATTTTCTTATGAATATTAGGTTGAACCTTGAACTAAATATTTGTAGTTTTTAGTGTAATTGGATAAATCTTGATGCTGAACTTTTTAAAAATATTTGCTTAATAATGAAATAAAAAGATATTGTCATTGAAATTGACAAATTTGACATTGTATTTGTTTAAGTAATGAATAAAACAAAATCAAATTTAAATATGTAGCCTCAAGTTCTTTTAAGGCGTATATATATAATTAAAAATTTGTCATAAGGACAACCGCAGGATTTCGCCGGGAGCGGGTGCTAATCTGGAAAATTGCACCCGCT
>NC_046658.1:55985784-55998371 GCF_010883055.1 Belonocnema kinseyi | reverse complement strand
TTTAAAAATACAGAACAAACTTATATTGAATTCTTCAAAATTGGCTTGAAATATTTAACGACAAAGAAAGTTTAAAAAAGTAATTATTCAAATAATTTTTTCGGATGTAAAAAGAATTTGGAACTTAAAGTATTGGACAAGTGCTAATGATTTTTCTCGAAAACATCCTAACGCGTTCTGTTAGCTGAATCGGTAGGGGCGTTAGCCGTTTGGTAAATACTCAGTGCGTGCGTGTCTGCAATCTCGGGTTCATTTCTTAGTACTTGCGGATTTTTTAGTGCACTATGCTTTAGCGTCATAATCAAAAAATGCTCTGAATAATATGTCTAAAAAATAATTGCGAATATCTTTGATATTTATATAACACATATTATTTTATTTTTTCTGCTATATAACAAGTCTTATTTTTATTCATCCATATGGTGTGAGTTAATACAGAAAATGGTTTGATGCCACAAGTCCTACATGTGGTAGTTTGACCTTTAAAATAGGGTCTACTTTGTCGTAAATACAGACCCTACTTTGAAGCTAAACGTGGAAAAACGGCCGATTTCGGACACTTTTAGCGTCAAAGTAGGGTCTAAATTACACTGAAATCGCTGCTTATTTAGAACCTACTTTACTGCTTCTAGTGCCTACAAAGGCAGAAGTTTCGGCTTTAAAGTAGGGCCTAAATTTCGACTCGGGAGGGTTACCAGACGTCCTGGTTTCTCGGGACATGCTCTGGTTTTGCTCCATCTCTTCTGGTGTCCTGGTTTTCTCAAGAAAACTATGAAAATGTCCTTGTTTTTACAGAACCCGATTTTTTTCGAGAAATCTTGTGATTTTGAACGCCAATTGCGAATTTAATGCCAATTCCTAGATCATTTTCTCTTTAATAAAATACCAATGGAGAGATCCCAATGAAAAAAACTTTCTGTGAAAACTGTGCGCGATACATTTTTCCCCTATCTGTGCACGCAATTCAATTTACGTATCGTAAAATAAAATAAAGTTGATGACCTTTTTTAGAGCTTTTGTAAATGTCCTGGATTTCGATCTGAACCATTTTGTAACCCTATTTTACATCTATCTGCGAGGTTTCTAAAAATTAATTTTTATTAAATTTTGTTTTTTATCTTCCACCTCTTTTTGAGTAAAGAAATAAATTAAAAAATACTTTTTCATCAACACGCGCTGACATTACCGCCGACACGCCGCTGCGCCGCCAGCTGCAAATCAAATTGAGCCTGCACGCCGCCGGCGATTAAAATGACGTCAACGCAGACATCTAGTAAAATAACATTATTGTTTACGTTATTGTTTAAAAATTACCGGATAAATTCTTGCAATTTTAGACCCAAAATGAGCCCTCTTCGTTGAAAAAAGGGCTACTGGGGCATTTTTGAAGTTGGAACTTCAAGAATCCGTTCTTCGAGATATTTTTTTTTCAAACATGAAATATGCCTGCCTTCATTCACCATCTGGATATAAGTATAGACCTAATTAATTTACTATTGGTCCCAGTGTCATCCCCCACTCAAACCCAAAAATTATTATTTTGGCCTTAAATTAGAAAAACGCGCATATCTCCTAAACTAGACTCGGCTACAAGGGCTCTTATCATGCGAACGCCGGCGCATATTAAGAGTACTTATGCGAGTGCAGAACATTGTGAGAAATTGCTAATTAGAAGAACATAAAATAGAAATTGTATGAAAAAAAACCGAAAAAGGACGGTGGCGAGGTCCTTAGACAAACATTTGGTCGTAAAGAGTCCGATTGATTTTCCGCAAAAATTATTTCGAGGGTTAGAGAAAAGGGACAAATATTAGATGTTGGGACAGAGTTTGCTTGGAGTAAAAACAAATGAAGAAATCAAGATCTTGTATCGGTCTCTTATATCTTTCTTTCTCTCTTCCTATGGTGACTACTATACGGGCCAAATGAAAAGACGGTTGAAGGGACCGAGTTGAAGCTCGATATTGCTCTTGTATACCCCGGGCCACACGCGACTCATATCGGCTTTCGACAACGTACCCCATAATAGTGATAGTTCGCTATTGTATCATAATACCTATAGATATTCTCGAAATGGTATCTAATGTCGACCTTACTCGTTGATCCAAAGTAATAAAGTGTTTTAAAGAACTTTTTGCCTATAAATAAATTACGACTTATTTCGTTTTAAAACTGTATTGTGGCAATCATACTCATTTGTTTATACAGAGCGTTCGAAGTGATAAAGAAAAATATGAATGAACATTACTACATTTCTGCTTCTTGAAATTGAATGCTTCCAGGAATATAATTATGTTTAACTTTCTCATTTTTACGGTTTCATAGCCCTCGGTTGGTAGAGGGAGACCCTTATCGACTTTAACCTGTACTTTAGTACTCTAGTACTCTACTTTATCCCGCACCCTAGGCCACATTTATTCCGTCCCTATCTAACTTCACTCGGCAACCTTACCTGCCGTATCCCTAACCCTAACCGACTTTCTCTGTCATATAGCCGACTTTACTCCACACCACGCCGCATTTACACGTTAACACCGTACTCTAGACAACTTTACCCCATAACCTAGCCAAATTTACTCTGAAACCTAGCCGTCTTTGCTACTTTGAAGAAAAAATTTATGAAGATCTTCTGGAAGCCCCCACTTTTTATTTTCAATTGCATCCAATATAATATCTTGAAAGTACAATAAGTGTACAATTACCGTACTTCAAAGTAAAGTAATCATGAAATTTCTTTTCTTAAAAAAAGATTCTAATCATGTAAATATACATAATTTACTTTTTACAATTTAGAATAATTGCTCAATTTCGGTATTTCAAAATAGAACAATTCTACAATCTCCCTTCTCCAATATACAATTTCAGTTGTTCACGATTGTTTTTTTTTGACTCTTTAATATTTGTACAATATTTCTTATCTCCAATTTAAGGTGGGAATAGTTTCATTTCATTAATGCTACATTCTACAGTGTCTAAACAAAAGTATTGAAGGCTAATAAACAATTAAAGTTCAATTTGCTACCCAGGAAAAAGTTGTACTTTTTTTACAAATTAATTGTTTTATCAATTAAATGTACTTATTGGGAGCGTGCATTAATTTTTTGGGGACTTCTAAGAGATGGCGTTAATTGTACTCTATCGCATCGAAACATATTGATACTATATGCATGTCAAAACCACGTCATGTGGCTTTAGTTTTCGTTAGGTGCCGTTTTACCGAAGTGTAAACAGCATAGTTTTTGTAGCCTGAAAGATGTCGGCTTACGTACCAACATAGCAGCATTTGCTGCGAGTTTTACTTTTACTTTTCAATCCCAAGAAAAGTGCTGCTGAAAGTCATCGATTGCTTTTTGTAACTTACTGGGATTATACTCCACCGATTAAAATGTGTGAGTACTGATTTTAAAAATTTTAAAGCAGCGATTCGATATGGAGGACAAAGAACGTCCAGGTCATCCGAAAAAGCACGGGGATGAGGGACTGGAGACGCTACTCGGTGAAGACCTATGTCAAACGCAAGATGAGCTTGCAGAATCATTAACAGTTGTTTATTCAACCATTTATAGGCGTTTACGTGCACTGGGAATGGTGCAAAAGCTAGGAAATTGGGTGCCTTCGAACTGAAGCCACGATACGTGGAAAGGACAATTTTCACTTATGAAGAGCTACTCCAAAGGCCAAATCGGAAAAGGTTTCTCCATCGTATTGTCACTGGCGATGAGCAGTAGATTCGCTATAGTAGCCCAAAGAGTAGGAAATCGTGGGTTAAGCTTAGCCAACTATCAACATCAACACGGAAACAGAATATCCATGGATCGAAGCTCATACTTTGTATTTGGTGAGATCAGCAGGGTGAAGTGCACTATGAGCTACTCCCAACTTAACGTAACCATCACGGGCGACCTTTATCGAAAACAACGAATGCGATTGAGCCAAGCATTAAAGGAAAAACGGCCGCAAAATGAGCAAATACGATAAAGTTATTCTTCTGTGTCACAACGCTCGGTCCCACATTGCAAAACCTGTCAAAACTTACATGAAAAAGCTGAAATGGTAGTCCTACCCTACCATCCGTATTCTCCAGACATCATGCCGTCAGAGAACAACCTCTCCGATCGATTACTCAAAGTCTACCCGAGGAGCGATTCACTTCTTATGAAGATGCAAAAAAATGGGCCGATTCGTGGATAGCTTCAAAAGACGAGTCGTTTTTCCGACGTTGTATCCGTGTGCTTCTAGAAAGATGGAAGAAAAAGTAGTGGTAGCAATTGACAATGCTTTGAATGATTGAATAGTATCCACATTTTTATTAATAAACCCACATTTTTACGAAAATATCCCTTAAAATTAGTGCACGCGCCCAATAAATTGGGTTTTTTCTTCTACAGGGTTTTATTTCTGGAACATTCATTGTAATTTATTTTTAATTTTTGCAATATTTTAATTGATTTTCTACTAATATATGGAAGGAATCATGTGAGTTTTATCTGGGAATACCTATTTTTGAGGCAGAGAGAATTTTCCTTTCGAAAAATATAATTAACAAAATTTTTTACGTAAATGATGTTATATATCACAAACAAGCTGAAGACATTTTTTTAGAACTTTTTTTAATGTGCAATCTTTTTTTTATATTTATCTTTCGTTGTTTCTGAAAAAATGTTAAAATTCGATATAATAAATCCAATTATGCAGGCAACTTATACGGTTTAGCTAGCATAAAACGTACTAAATGTTTTATTAATTAACTAGTCATAGAATGCAAAATTAAAAAAAAAAAAATGGAAAAAAAGTATAAGTAAGCTTTTTGTGAAAATTTACTTTTTATTATTTTCAAATCAATCGTCGCGTCACCATTTGGGTAAGTTTGAACTGTTTTCGAATTTACTGCAGAATTTACAAAAAGCATAATAAATATCATAAGAATTTGAAAAAAATTTAATATATAAAACTGATCAAAAACTTCAGAAACGTAAGGAATAATGTTTAGTTTTATTTTATTAGACGTCAAAGTTGAAATACTCTAAACTTCGTAGATTTTTTCAAATTCTCGTCAAAGAAGGTATTAGATTTGTGTAAAATTTGACCCCCCCCCCCGCGTAGTTTTGGTCAAATGTCTACGTTTGAGACCCCCTGAACTCAAAAGACCAGCCATCGTTAGCCAGCCATTTTGGATAAAAATTAAAAAATTAGCGCATTTTGAATATTTTTCAGACCACTTATTTTCAAGATTCAAAAATTTTCTGTATGGATATTCATAGTATTCAAAAAGACGAACACAAGATTATTGTAACAACTTATGAGTTTTCATGAAAAATAGAATATTTCAACTTTGACAGCATAAAAAATAAGTGAAAATCTAAAAATTACTTTTTTCATTCAACAATTTCACAATATTTAAAATATTCTCAAATAAATAAATATATATATATATATAAGTTTTTGGTTTCATACCTAAAGGAGGACCGGGAATGTGAAAATGAAACTATTTGAACTTCCGTCTAACACAATTCGACTGCCCCCCCCCCCCACCCAACTAATAGGGATATAATTTGGAAGTTAAAAATTGTAAGGCTGCTGCGTGTTAATTTCCTCCCATTTATCAGTGAGTATAAGTGTCTTTAAAATAAAAATTGTATTTGGCGTAATATAATTTTCAAATCTTGGGTTAGTCAAACCGACATGACATTCAAACCAGCAAAGTCGGAATATAAAAATTAAGTCGTGACCGTCTACATCAAAATTGATGCCTATGCGTTCAAAGAAATTTCCTCTAGATTTTCTGCATTCAAAGATGTGAAGTGAGCTGGTGATTGAAGTGAAAATACTTAATTGTATATGCAGAGGTTTATGACTTTCTCACGGAGTAATAATAAGGAGACCGATCTCCGTACTGTGATTTGCTATCTCCTTTTCTCCCGCGAGAAGTGTGCGAGTGAGTGCCAGTGTTTGACAACCACAACACATATGTGACCGTCCGCGAAGAAAGGGACCTTACGCGTCAAGCTGAATTTTACAGTACGGGCGGTCGTAGCCGAGTCTGTAAGCAGGCATTTGAGTAGTGGGGGAGGCGTCAACGAAAAGCACCACCAAACTTACCACTATATCTTTAGGGGCTCATATCCGTGAGTCAGTGGAGCTCATATCCGTGAGTCAGTGGAGCTCACACACACAGCGCATAAGAGCTGTGGTGGCAAGTAGTGGGGCTGGATTTCGTAAGCCTTTCGTTCGGTTTCCTCCTACGTTTATCATGCCTATGTTTGCAGCTTAATAACAAAAAAGGAATCAATTAAAAAATTTTCTGATTATTGCAAATGAAAGAGCAACTCAACAACTATCGATTGGTGTAAAAACCTAAAAATCGATTTTTGGCGCGTAAGGTCCCTTTCTTTGCGGACACTCACATATTACGTAATATTATACTGTCACATTATTCAATCTGCACATTTTATGTCATTTAATGATTACAATTAAATCTGTATTACTTATCCATACGTTCCAGGTCACAATTTGTCAACTTAATGCTGTACAAAAACACAGAAATAAATAAGCACGTATAGTGACAAACTCAATTGACAATATTTACAGAATCATTACTTTAGTATTTAATTGTCATTCAACACGGCACTCACTCGCACATTTCTTGCGGGAGAAAAGGAGATAGCAAATCACAGTGCGCATGTCCCCTTTCTTGGAGCCTTGAGTTTAAATGACTAAGTCTGGCAATATATGTGCAGTTACCGCAGTCAAAACTCGAGACACTTTGTACAGCATGATCGGTCTCCTTATTATTACTCCGTGCTTTTTCTATACATCTCGGCTTTAGCTTAAATTCCGACTGCCATGACGAACCTAACATTTTGAAGTTGCATTAGGAAGTAATAATTGTATTATAAGTGACTAGTACACACTGTTAATTGAAAGAAAGTTAAAAATTAAGTAAATATTATTCCAATTAGTTTGCTCATTAACAATTATTTAGCCTATTATCGGAAAGCGAATAATTTCTTTGACAGGTGTTCATGTGGCTGCCAGTGCGGTTTAGTACTCCACAACTCTCAAAATGAGCCAAAAGTCAGTCTCAAAATGATACATTCCCCTGGATGCCCAGATGTGCAACTACGTTCATAGGAATAAATATGAGACTAAAAATTCTCTGAAATTGTCATTGTGAGACCAATGAAATTTGAGCTGAAACAAATTTAACACCAGCGTTTTGTGTGAAATATTTAAAATTTCAGAAATTTGAACTCACTTAAATTATAGTGTGTAGATCGTATTATTTAATTTGAATTATAATAAATTCTTCAATACAATGTATATGTAAATCCTATAAATTTGAACATTTCACTTCTAGTATTTAAAATTTAAATGAATCAAAATTAAACAATTGTAACAAATATTGGTAACTACCGAACGTTTACCAGATTTAGGAAACAAAATAATGTGGTTAACTGTTCAAAATATTATTAACTTTCCTAGTTTTTTAAAACCCTTTTCTTAATGTATAAAAATATTCCTTGAGGAAGTAACTGTAACATGTTAACTGTAAATTATAACTGATATAAAAGTAAAAATAGGTAGGCAGGAATGTTTCTTAAATAGTCCAACAAAGCACGTTCCGTATCGAATAGTTGCAACCAGGGAATGATAATGGACACATGTTGCCGGATATACATCGACTGTCGAATCAGCACATACAAGCACGACCATTCTTCACAATTAAGGGTGATTCATTGACTGCTGGTCGGTTTGTTAGAAGCGGCTGTCCGATGGCTCGATAATTATTTTTCCATTATGATTAATAACTCACGGCTATTATGATTTAGTTTCGTTTGTACCGAAGCAGCCCTATGTAGTTGCGTGAATAGCATAACTACTCTGAGTGCATAAAATATTATTAATATCATTCAGAACGAACTGATTTTCACTGTAAATACATTTGCTTAGATGTTTAAATTTTATAAAATCATGTTTGAAATTATTTGGAATAACAGTTAATATTTACTTTTTGTATAAGGAATATGGACAAGCAAATATAAGTATAAAGTTTAGCAAGATGGAATTTAGAAATAGAATTCGATTAAAAACTAAAAATTTCTTACATACAATTTTTACTCATTTTATTGGTAACAAAGTCGCCAAATAATGAAAACGGAGAAACTTTCATCTTTTTTTATTCTAAAATTTAATAGAAGTGCCGCCGGCAGTTAACAACTATCTTAAGAGTTGTGAATGTTGTCATGATTAACGTAGATATTGTTAGAAATCAATAATAAATTAATTGAAAAATGATTTTTAATAGTCAAAAGAGTTATCAACTATTTGCAGCGATTTTATTAAACTTTGTAAGGAAAGAAGCTTTTAAGGTTTTTTGTGACGTTTTAAAATTAATACGCGTGAGTTCAATAGAATGGATGGGTTCTCATCAGGGTGGTCAAAAACCATTTGTGTATGTAAGAAAATGATCCTACCCATTTGATTCCAAATCCGAAAAAATAAATCAGATTTTTTTAAATTTTCATTTTAACATATGACGCTGGGTATTCGAAATTTCACAAGTATATTTCATGAGGAAAAAATCCTTTTTGGGCTGTTAGGAATAACCTCTGTAGATTCGCTCAGCAAAAAGTTGTCTTATAATAAAAGCATTGTCATCTATCCTGTTTTGTTTTGAACGACGTGAATATATTTTAAGCAAATAGAATTATTTGGCTGTAAGATTAGGTGAAGTTAGACACATAAGGAAATTTTATGCTGCGAAAAATTTCTGTTGAGACAAATGAAAATCCTCTCAACCTTAAATTCAAAAGGAAATTCTATTTGCGTCAAGAAACATTCTTTTGTCACAAGAGGAAATTTCTCTATGAGTGATTTAAGAAACTATTATGGAAAAGCTGTAGGAATTTTAGAGAACTTCTCAACGATGCATTTAATGAATAATAATATGGGGTTGCCATCCTTACGATGTCTCAAAAAGTAAACCTCAATCGAAAAATGTAAATTAGAAATATTTTAAGTAATTTTCTATTATTTAAACAAATTATATTGTTTTAATTGATAGTTTTTTCTCGAAAAGTCGTATTTTTTTCAACAAAATAGAAATACAGGTAACCCTTTCATATATTTTATACGTCTTAATACGTTTTTATATCTATAGTAGAAAGGAGACATGTAATTCTCAAATATTCTATGAAAAATATTGGTTAGGAAATATTAGTTCATGATAACAAATAACACATTTTTAAATAATAAAGCTGAGGTATCGAAAACATATACAATAAACAAAAAGGCATCCATTATTTTGATTCTGTTTGAAAAAAACCCGACTTTTTGAGATAAAAACAATTATTTAAACAAATAAATTTTGTTTCAATAATCTAAAATTACTTTAAAGTATTAATAATTACTTTGGGACGTAAAAAAACTCTAGAATAAATAAGAATTAAGTGCTCAAAGGTTTAAATTTTGTGCAGAATTTACATAGTTTAATGAAAGGTAATCTTCGAGGCACCCTTGCTATGTGTGGCAAACCGATATGATTGACACATCAAACTTTTGGGTGGAAAGTCCTCTACAAGTCCTATAACTTTTCTGTGACATTTTTCCATACCCACAAAAGTTATTCCAAAAACCCCAAAACGTGACTTTTCCTATTTGTTTCACATGATCGTTGCCCTTCAGCCTATGGAAAAAATTCCAATTGCATTTTTGAACGATCCTAGTGCCAACCTACAAAAAATCATGTTGATGCAAAATCCTGTTAAATAAAACAAGAATCCAACGACCAAATTTGAACCACAACGAATAAACAAAAACAAAAAATCCTATTGTGATCTGAAAAAAACAAAAAACAAATAAAATTTTCGGACAAAAATATGATGTGGATAGGATGTGGTTGGCTGCCTCCTCATTTTTCTTTCCTCTTTCTTATTTTTGTCCGAAAATTTTATTTCTTTTTTGTTTTTATTTCAGATCACAATAGGATTTTTGGTTTTTGTTTATTCGTTGTGGTCCAAATTTGGTCGTTGTATTCTTGTTTTATTTAACAGGATTTTACATCAATTTGATTATTGGACGTTAAAAGGGATTTTTAATTTGGATTTTGGTCTACTTTAAATTTCCTAAATTTTGAAAAAAATCATGTGTCAGGAAAAAAAATGTTCAATGATTTTAAAAATTGAAATAATATAATCAGTTATTAAATCAGCTTATTAATCAGCTTCAATTAGTTATTAATCAACTGTGAAATAAAAACATTTTTACGAAAAAAAGTTCAAAACTTACAAAAAAGCAACAAAGAGTCAACTGTTAGCAATTCATAAAATGAGAAAAATAATCTTCAGACAGATATTTTTGTATTAATTTTTTTATTTTTTAAATATTGCTTTAACGATTTCAGCCCGCGAAAAATTTACTTTAAGATTGGAAATAGTAGAGTTCTATATAGTTTTTTTTAAAGTGAGACTAACGCTTGATACGACAGTAATTCAGACAGTTACCCTATCATAAAGAGATATAAGAATAAAGAATTTTTTGAATGAAAGTTATCAGGAAAAATAAGTGTTTTACGATTATCCGGAAAAAGGCGCGATTCACGTGCCGCGACTTCGTTGACGGATTATGATATTCCAGTCACACGTTCCCGGCCGTTGACGTATTCATCCGATGTAACCCAACGGGACTCTATAAAATACTACTCCATTTTGTTCAGCCGAATAAGTTATTGTGGCATGTTCTATTCTGATATTGCGACGCCGCCACACAGCGAACGGAATACGGAATATTGACCGGACTGCCAAACAAAGTGAAATTCAATTTACTAAAGAATATCTATTGACGTTCACCAAACAATAGGTCTCGTTTACGTATCCACGTGCTCTGCGAAACTTTTCGATGTACCATAAAAAAGCTGACGAGATAATAATTCACTTGATCGTAAAAATTTTTGAATTTGTTGCAGGAAAGAGAAGAGTGAGAGTATTATATTGTTCAACAAGTACTGAAAGTAGACAATCCACACGAATGTGAAGTTCGCTGGACGAGTCAGAGGCGAATCGAAGGGCTGTTGTAGGAGAGTCCAAGGCGAGCTATAAACGAGCGTGAGACGAGCCGGGTATGACCCGAAGATGAGGCGCTGGCAAGTACTGTAAACTTCAGAAGCGTTGCGACTGTCTACTTTCAGCACCTGTTGCACAAGATATTTTTTGTAACAAATGTAGGGAATTTTTGATTAGAGAAACAATAAAAACCAATTTTTCCAAAATTTTTGGTAATTTATGGTAAAATTACCGATAATCGCCGAAAATTTTCGATGAATTTGTAAATTACTGATTTTTTAAAGAATTTTCAGGCACCCAGAACTTTTTGGAAGAAATCCGAAAATTTACAACCATTTATGGAAAATTGATTAATTAATTTAATTAAATGCCCAATCACTATTTACTACTCACAATCAGTCGCTCAAGCGTCAAATCATAATGAAGTAACGTTATGATTTTGGCACTCATGAAAAGTAATTCTGAATCGAAATGCGCGAGTGCAGCAGAAAGTAATCTTGCTCAAAAAGCGCAAGCGCAGCAGCTAGAAAAAGGACTTTCATGACTGGTTTTTAACACGGGTTTTAAATTGTTCTTAAATTGTCTGCTGACGAAATAAGTTTAGGTATTTCCTCTGCTCAGAAGAGAAAAATATGCTGGAGGAGAAGATTAAAATCAGGTAAAATATGCCAGAAGAAAATAAACAACAATTAACTTATAATTATTTTCAAGTCAAGATTTGTTGACGTATTCTCTAAATTTTCATTAGAAAATTGTCTTGTGAATCAGTGACAAATCTGATTGATTTGATCCAGTGACCCATTTCTCACTCATTTTAATTTAGAGCCGATTATGAATTTGAAATAAACAGATTTACGCATAGGTATAACACAGCTTGTCCGACAAAAGCGTAATAAACAAGCTTTTCCTTTGTGGTTTCAACAACACGATTATTGCTTTATTTATACCGCAGGGTCACGTTATATTCTCGGTACTTTATCTCGTTGGTTAAACACATTATTCAACGCTAGTTTAAAATAATCTAAATGAATACATTTTTCACACGTGCATATAATTTTTTATATTAATATATTACAATTCTGAAATCTTATTATTCTACTTGAAGAGAGACATATCTCTTCTATATGTATATATAATTAAAAATTTGTCATAAGGACAACCGCAGGATTTCGTCGGGAGCGGGTGCTAATCTGAAAAATTGCACCCGCTTCCAGCGAAATCGCGGTAAAATTTCAGCCATAACCACGTCTCACAACCGTGAGATAGGTAGTTACAGTCTGTAAAGGAATCAATACGACGATCCAGCAAAAGCCTCGTGGACCCTAAGAACACGGAGCGACCCAAGGAGTACCGCCTTTTGCATTTTTCCCGCAAGTATTCTAGCATATTGTTGACACGCAGGGATGCTTTTTAGGCTATTAGCACGTGAAAGCTTGGCACCTCCAAGAGTGCCGATGATAAGGACGATCAGTTTAACAGAATATTCCGGGTACAATCGTTGCAACTCCCTTATAAGGTCTCGATACC
>NC_046658.1:55983175-55985684 GCF_010883055.1 Belonocnema kinseyi | reverse complement strand
AAATTAAAATTCGAAAATTTTTTCTAAAGCCTCCAGGGGACTTCGTTTTCGCACGAAAAAATTTTATGTGCCCTTATTGCATCCGGACCCACAATTAATAGGAATGACTAAACTTGCTATTAATCACGTAGAATTTGTCCACGAAAATAGCCGTAACTGTTATGAATAGTATATGAATTATAATAATGAGAGAGTTATTAAAATAGCAATACAATCGAACTCGGATAAGAAAAAAATTTGATTGGAGGCTTCTGAGAACTGATAAAGCCTTGGTGTTTACTTTCAGAAAGCCCGGAATATTCGCCGGAGGTCTGAACCAAAACCAGGCTCGAATCCAAGTTCTAGTGCACAAAGAACAATCGATACGAAACAATCGAAATTTTTTATGAATCTAATCATCTTATCACAAAAGAAACGCAACACCACGGCAAGAAAATGTCATTAAACTCTTGAAGAGTATTAAACGTTTAGTAATTATACTTATAATATTTTGTAATGTTCTTCACTTTAAAAAACATGCCCGCTGCGCGAGCACATTCCCAACGTGGGCGGCTCGTTTCGTTCACACGTTTGAGCGTGCCAATGTCAGAAATGGGCCATTCCATTAAAAAAAACAAAGGTGACCTTGAAATAACTACAAAGGTCCCGGTCAAGGTCAAAACTAAGGTCACCACTGGATTTCTCGTTGAAAGTTACTTCAGGAATGACCTCAACCTTCTCCAAAAAAATTGTATCTAAGGATTTATTTGGCTGTCCCGGGACTATTTGGACAACCTGTATATATATATATATATATATATGAATGCTCTGTGGTGCGAGAAACACCCGGAGCTATCGCACTTCTCGCATCAACGTCTGCGACACCATGCGGAAGTACTCCAAAAACGGGGCTACGTAAGCGAAACGCCTATACTACCCCAGCCAGAACAATCCGGCAACAGAGAAAGAGAGGTGACACTAAGACCCACCACGGGTAGGCATCCCATAGAGGAGGAACGATGTTTTATGACCCGGAGAAACATCAACACCCAGGTTTTTCTCAAGCCTAAAGATCTGGCTGAAATGGATGACGAGCTTCGTGGATATTTTTCCGAAGAATTCGACCTCTGCACTATCAATTGTTGCGCGTATAATGCAGCGAAATTTTTGGCCGATGCGAACCATAAAACAAAACCAACGGTTGATCATAATACCAAAAGACGAATGCATCAACTCGCCGTAAAGATAGGCTGGGAAAGGCAGTACGTGTTCCGCATTCACTGTGTGATTGACTACATCACATCTGCCAAGAATTTTACCGCCAAGGTTTGAAAGTTTGCGCGCGAACTCCGAACCTGTTATGACACGCTTAACAAGTCAAAGCTGCTGACCATCAGGAAGCATAATGTTGAGAGAATACGGATACAATCTGACGTTAAGAGAAGTCTAGAGCGGAAAGAGAGATAGGTCAGAGAAAATCAACAGTTTCTTTTTGACCCATCCCGACTCTTCCAAGACCTTCCAGTTACGGTCGATCACCCGCCCAAACCAGAGTAGGTCCAAGTATTTTGGAGAGAAGTCTACGAAGTGTTTCATAGACTGGACGAAGAGTCAGAGAGCATAAATATCTTCAAGGAGCTGTATGATGCCCTCATAAAACCTTATGAAGAATGCCCATCCATCACTACCGAGGAGGTGAAAAAAGTATTTAGAGGGATGAAAAACTATTCCTCTCCGGGACCAGATTGCATCAAAGCCTTTAGGTGGAAGAAGTTTCCTTCAACCCATCAGCATTTGGCCCGTTTTTTCACCACATATTTAAAGTCGGAAGAGCCGATTCCGGAGTGGTTGGTGGAAGGGCGCACAATGCTCCTGCCGAAAATAGGCAACTTAGCAGACCTGAAGAATTACAGGCCCATCACTTGTCTGAACACATGGTATAAGATATTCACAGTTATCCCAAATGATAGGATTGTTCGGGCAATTGAACCTGTGTGGCAAAAAATGTATGAATAACGCGGATCAAAGAAAGGCGTAGCAGGATGTCGGGAAAATATCCTCATCGATAGGCGTCTGCAAAGATGCAGCATACTACTAGCGTGACCTATCGACGGCCTGGATTGATTACCGGAAAGCTTTTGATTCGACCTCCCATAGACTTATCATCTGTCTTTTTGAAAGCTTAAAGGTTCATCTGCAAATCGTGAGGTGCATAGAGAGATTGATGCCGTTTTGGAAAATCAGATTTACTATCTCATTTGGAAAAAACCGTGTAAAAAATAACAAGGTCACCTTTCAGAGAGGTGTCTTTCAGGGCGACACCATGAGTCCACTGCTCTTTTGCCTCACATTATTGCCACTATCTCTAGAACCTCGCCATTCCAACGGGTACTTTTGCGGCAATTCTGCAGATCGAAATTACAAGGTAACTCATGTATTTTACATGGACGATCTTAAGATCTATGCTAAAAACAGAGAGCAACTGCATCTAGCTCTGGGGACTGTCGAACGATATACTAAGGAAATTGGA
>NC_046658.1:55979484-55983075 GCF_010883055.1 Belonocnema kinseyi | reverse complement strand
ATTTGTCATAAGGACAACCGCAGGATTTCACCGGGAGCGGGTGCTAATCTGGAAAATTGCACCCGCTTCCAGCGAAATCGGGGTAACATTTCAGCCACAACCACGTCTCACGACCATGAGATAGGTTGATATATATATGTCCGAAAATTAAAAAATTTATTTCAGTAAGGAATGCTTTTTGCTACTTAAGTGAAAGAGTAATAGCAACGCTTAACTTAGAAACTTAATAGTTATTTTTCACATGATTTACTCTGGTATTACTGAACTAATTAGTGAATAAGGCCGAAATCGCTGAATAATCAGTAAAATGTCTAACTACTATTTCAATCAGTGAATTTTGGTCTGATTCATATTCAGAAAATGTAGTTGAAAATCAGTCGAAATTAAAACTGGCCACGAAAACGAGCGATTCGTCTCATAACTTGGAAAATAAGAACAAAATTATAACAAATTTACGTGTGAATTCTCGGGAACGACTAAAAACGAACTTCCTACAATTTCAAGTAGATGGCGTTACACCGTTTTGCCTCTATCGTCATTTTGTCCAATGTTCACCTAAGTTTTCATAAATTTTTTTAATTTTGTAACTTTTTGCAACAAGTTTGGCAAAAAATTCTTAAAATATCCTAACAATTGAGGAAGGTACTATGTTGACTTATCTTTAAAGTAAGCTCAAGAAATTAAAAAAAAAAAGAATTATTTCCAGAATAATTCCAATTTTTCGAAAACACCAAAATTCGATATTTTCTTGCAATATCTTGCTATAAAATTTGCATTTTGCCTTTAACTTATGTTTTTTAGACGTACCATATTATTATATTCCACGGTTTTAGGAAGAAAAAATGTTATGTTATTATTTTAAAAATGAAGGCACTTTAGCAACAGCTTAAAACGGGCATGTAAAATATAAATAGTTTTTGCTGATAGAGTATATTGTATAAGCATTTCAAAATTCTTTATTTGAAAATTAAATCATTTGCTTAATATCGAGAATGTAATAATTGCAATTTTTAAACCTTTAATGATTTAAGATTTCATGTTGCTGTTTAATTTTTGTTTATATTGAAAGTATAACATTTTTTATCTTGGACAATTTCAATTGAAAATCGTTTAATTATATATTTTTTCAGGGCATTGTTTTTTTTTTAACTTGCACTTATTTAATTTGCAATTATATACAAATCATAAAGACTAAAATCAGGTGGGGTACGTAATGCACAAATGATCAAAGAAAGCTGAAATGCTATTTATTAATTTGAAAATCAAACAAGACTTGAAGCTTCTCATGTATAATGTATTCTCGTGCTTTTTTACTTAAAATTATTAATAATTGGTCTAGTGGAATATTTATTATCATTGTTTTGTTAATTATTTAAACAAATGGAATTTGTTAAAATTTTTTTTCGAAAATTGGCCCCCTCCTTAAAATTATGACTATTAGTCTAGTAGAATATTTAATAATATTTGTTTATTAATTTTTAATTGTTTAAACAAATTTCATTTGTGTGAATAATTTTTTTATTTTGAAAATTTGTTTTTTTCCTAAAAATTATTACTATTGGTCTAGTGTAATAAATATCAACATTAGTTCATTTATTTTCAATTGTTTAAGCAATTGGAATTTGTTTGAATAATTTCGTTTCGATTTTTAAAAAAATAAAACTTGAAAATTACTGAAATAATGTTAAGATTATACTAGACCAATAATTATGATTTTAAGTAAAAAAAAGACGAGAATACATTGGTCAGGAGGTCGATTTCATGAAGAATTGACATTTTTTGTTTTAAGGGTAGTTTTCAGGTACTCGTAGGGGTGTATTAAGGGTGTCAAACCCAGATGTCTGATACATGAAATTCTTCTTTCGATAATTCTCTACAGGCCCCCATACTTTTCCGTCACATTTTTTTAAACCCTGAAAAATTACTCTAAGAACTCGAAAAAGTGATTTTCCCCCATGAATTTTACATGGGAAACTTCAAGTCAAAACCGGCACCTGTCAAAATAAGAAATTTAAAAAAAATCAATATTAGGGAATTTTTTTCGGATTTGGAATAAAATAGGGGGAATCGTTGCCCTCTAGCATGCAAAAAAAACGTTGCTATGCTTTTTTGAGCCAACCGAGTGTATCAAGTGGCCATAATCCAACGTTGGATAGGAAGCCTTACGTTTAACAACGGTAATGTTAATTTTCAGTGCAATTTGGAAATGGCTTTTATTTTTTCCTTTCTTTTTCTTCATCACGTTCTCAATGTTATTTTCGAAAAGCAATAACAGCATAGTTGAACACATGCTAGGAGGTAAGTTTTAGTACCGAAAAACATTTGCACGTATGTACAAATAGAAAACTGGAGATAGAGAGAGCTTCGTAAGTTTTGAAAGGACGAAAAGCTGGATAGGCGGCGGACAATGCACGCAAAACAGGATTTAGGATTCTGATACCACTACGTTGCCCTGGACCAAGTAGAAAGATCTGAATTGGATCGTATTAACCACAAAGGCACAAAGAGGAGCTTTAAGCTTTTCCTGTCCATGCGGTCATTGAGTGGCTTTGGGCGCTTGTGCTTCCGAATAGGATTTGTTTCTTTTTTTTCACCAAGCTCGAATTGTGTTATATCGTTCGCGACACACAGCTATGAGAATTTAATTTTTTCAACGACAAAGTGTTTTAAACTGTTCATTTTGCAGGATATATTTATAGGAAAATCACTTTTTGAAAAACACTCTTATCACGCGTTATAAGATGTGCACATAACCAAAAGAAAACATCGGTAAAGAAAAAGATATTGGAGAATCACTAACACGTAAACTGTGATTTGTGGAAAATCCGACCCATTTGACGTCAAAGGGGCCTTCCAATCAACATCGTGATAAAAAATTCATATTTCAACATTAAATTAAAAATATTAAACAATATTTCATGGGCGTTTTTATAATTAGAATTTTATATACTATAGGATCCATTTATTGGAAAAATGATATCTCTAACCCTATTGAAAGATGTTTCTAAAGTTTTAAAATAGTTCAACTGATATTCAAGGAGCTCAATCATTTTAAAGGCATATTTAAACAAAATTATTAGAAAGAGGAAACTTACCTAAGAAATACTTTGTACCCCCCTCTCCCCAACCTTTCTCCGAAAAGTCACGCTCTCCTAGAAAAGAAAGGGCTTAATGATAACATTGTGACAAAGAAAAGAGTATATGATCCTGAAGGAAAATTCACAGAGGCAAATGACATGATGGTATGTAATTCCTAAGCATCCTCGTGGCAGATAGTACTCTAATGTTCCAACCTCCTATCTACCGATTTGCTTCATTTCCTGCGAGAGAAGTGATAATCATACCTATATACATTTATACAAGAAACGAGAAATGTCGTTTATATGTGAAGGTAGTTTCTGGTTCGATATTGACTTTATATCTATACCGGCATGACAATCATTTTCTCTTCTTTACATAGGCGCAGTTATTTGCCACAATGCACATTAGTACCAAAATTGTGGGTCCGGATGCAATAAGGGCACATAAAATTTTTTCGTGCGAAAACGAAGTCCCCTGGAGGCTTTAGAAAAAATTTTCGAATTTTAATTT
>NC_046658.1:55976140-55979384 GCF_010883055.1 Belonocnema kinseyi | reverse complement strand
CCAATGTTACTAATGTTGATAAGATTGCTATTAAGAATGTTAAAATATTATGGAGATTAAATTTTTAAATAGCCAAAGAAGTATAAGGAAAAAAGATCATGTTAATATTTACAAAATTAAAGCAATTTCGCAAAAGCTTAAACGTGTATATAATTGCCGCCGGTATTGTATTGTATTTTAAATTTAAATTTTTTTAATATTTAAGTAGTTGTATAAAAAATCAGCTCTATGAGGGTAAAAAAAGTTTTCTATGATTTTAAAAATTGGAATTATATTATTAGTCATGTATTTTAAAAGAAAAGGCATTATTTTTGTATTGCATATTTGTTAGCATCGCTTTTTACCAATCTGAGTTACATTTAAATATATTTCTGGCACGTTTTGAATTTTTTGATTAAAAATCATGTCTTTTAATTTAAAATGACTTCCTCAGTAATCTCATAGAAAAACATTTGCAGTTATCTGTTTTTTGGCAGAATAACAATATGAAATTGAGAACCGCTTAAAATGAATAAGGTCCCAATTGAAATATTTGTTATCTTTTGAAAATTATGAAAGTTTAAGTTGAAAGTTTTAAACACTGAAAATGTAAACCAACAATCATCAAAGTTTAAATCATTTGCAGTTGAAGAATTTTCAATCTTCTAAATTAAAATAGACTAGATAAAATGTGTAATCTGTTTTTTAATGTAATATAGTATAGAAAATCTACTATTGTGCCGGAAATCGACTATTTTATTATAAATAATTTAACACAACCGAAGTATTCTTATTCGTAAAACTCAAAATTCAAGCTGTTATCGTTAAATATTTACAATTTCGAATCCGAAGCATTAAAAGCAAAATGTATTATATATTTCGTAAATGTTAAATAATAATTCACTTTCTTAATAACAATTTTTTGTTTACATAAGGATAGAAGTTTACAACTTTTAATTTTTGTGAAATCGGACAAAATTTTAATGTCATGAAACATTAATTTAAGTTAATGCAAGTATTTTTTTAAGCTTTTATCGGAATATTCGTGATTTAGTTGTGGTACTGTCAAAAGTTAACATATCGACCATCAAGCTTGTCGGGAGGCAAATTTACCCAGTGAAGAATTCTTCCATACCGGCTGTCATATCTTCGAGATAAAGTAGATTTCTTAATACATTTCGTATAAACTTTTAACATGAACTTGTGACTATTAACTATACTGAGCTAAAATAAGAAATGAGATTTTCTGTTATTATTGCCTACGCGTTGTCAAAAGTGGTTAATTTAAAGCACAAAATTTAAGAAATTTAAGGAAAAATTTGAGTATTGATTCATTACCATTAATATTTTATCTCTATATTTAACATTGGTGATTCATTCCATACAAATATGATAAAATCTTTAACTTTTTAAAATAAATAATCAGCTTTAAAAAAATGAATGAAATTCGATAAATGATCACTAGAGGGCCACACCATGCATTTTCTGAAAATAAAAGTTCAATAGTTACCGGAAAATTGTAATAACTATATTAATACAATACAATAACAAATTGAAAATAATAATTAAACGTTCAATTGCTTTAAAATATTTTCAGATCATGTACATTTAAAAAAGAAAATAAATAATGGACAATTATTAGTTTCGCAAATAGTTTCCTACAATTTCCTTGCATAAAAATTAGGTCTATATTTTTGAAAATTATAAATATTGAATTTAATATCTACCAATCTAATAATTGTAGAGATAATTGTAAATAATGAATCATTATTTACGTAACGAATAATATTGAATAAAACGGTAATAAGAGCGCTTACCACGAAAGAACGAAATCGATACTTTTTCCGTGTGTTGTTGAATACTTAATTGGTCGTTATATTAATTAAACTCTACTGCCCATCAGCGAAACAATAACTCAAGTTGGGATAATAAAATTAAACGAATGTTAATTTTAAATATTTGTATCTCGTTGACTCTGAAAAAACCATAATCACTTCCTTGTACATTGTCGCAACAAATTGAAAAAGTTAATTCAGGATATCAAATTTAAACTATTTGTAAATACATATCGGAAAAACATTTATCACTTTTTGAACTTTAAAAACAAATCTTACAAATTAGAATTGAAAACATTCGTCGAGCAAATAAATCAGTATTGTAAGGAGAATCTACATTCTAAATATCTTTAGGCTTTTATGGACGTAAAGTTTGTTTTAGCTTACATTTGGAACTCCAGTTATGGTCGTTCTCTTGATCAATGTAAAAACTAAAAAACAATTGAATTGTTTTCAATATTCGTATTGTTTAATATGAACCAATTATGGTTCAGTTTTGTTTAAGTACATTTTGACACCGTTTCCTTGTTCAAACGAAAACTTGATGTTTTTCTCTGCACTGGCATGTGACATCCTGTAAAAAAAGATCAACAAAACAAAAGGAAAGAGATACATAGTAAACAAAACATCAGTCAAGTCAGCTTTGACAAATTGAAAAATAGTTACCAGCTACCAGTATATTATATCATTTAGATTAGAATTTACTACCAGCAAACCGGAATTCCCCAAAATCCGAAGGCAAGACGGAATGTCACGTACAGATTTAAGTGACCTGCCCTAAACTCCTAAACCTAAAGGGCCAAAAGCCAAACGCGAGACAGCGTGACGCGTTTGATGCAACATGCGACTACCACCTTTAGGATATCTTGCTGAAATTGATTTATGCCCCTGACAGCCAACGTAGCCATTGTGTAGCCTAGCTATTATTGTCCATTGAACAAATTGACCACCGATGACTGAAAGCTTTGTTAGTGAGCGATCCCTCCAGAAAAATAGGAATGCTCGGACCAGATGTGGAAGTCAGTATAAATTTTCCCCAGTCAATAGCGTCACATATACTCCATTATAGTCAAGACTCTGTTTTACTTTCTAATGCGGATTACGCTCCATATTTCGATGCCAGACGCCAAAGCAGAAAAGTCCTTCTCATCCGTTTGCTTGCCTTTGCTCATTTTCTGAAAAGAAACGCTGATATTGCCTCTCATACGACATTTAATTATTCTCTTTTATGAACTCCGATGTTTATCTTTTTATTTACCACCCACGGGGGATTTACGAAAAGAATCCTAATTTTAATTATAATCCCTAAAAATGCAAGAGACCTCATATTTATGAGGATATTGTGCAACGACAAAATAAAACAAAATTGTATAATAATATAACTGGCTCTGTAAAACACAAGTGCGAATCCAGAGATGTGTCTTGTAGTG
>NC_046658.1:55958592-55976130 GCF_010883055.1 Belonocnema kinseyi | reverse complement strand
TCTATGACTAATTAAATTGAACAATTTCTGCAAATACAATTGTAGTAACTTTACACATTTAATTTTATTGTATACTAACAATCATGATTCGCATGCTATGTGCCCGATACTTAAGCTTCTAAGCTTAAGTTATTTAAAATTTTTTAAAAATGTTGATTAATTAATTTTTAATTCATCAAACAATTTTATAAGATGTGTCTTGAACTGAGGGTTCTTTCTCCAGGATTTTAATTATTTTAAGGAATTATCAAAGCTTTTAAATGTTCAAGGGATTTTAGAGATTTTATTACAGTTTAAGGGATTGCACAAGAAATAATTAAGGGATTTAATCATATTTGCAAGATTTCAAGGTCTTTTAAGAGATAAAAACAAACAATGTGGAATTGTCAAGACTTTCCTAAACTTGGTAAAGATTTAGAAGAAGATTTGATTTGATTCAGAAGAAGATTTGAAAGGCCTTCATAGGATTTATGAGATTGAATGTAGGATATTGAGAGATTTCAAGAGATGTTAGCGGACTTAAAAAATTTATAACTATTTCAAAGAATTCTGAATAAGGATTTTACCAAATTTTTTAGGATTTCAGTAGTTCTAAGGGATTTTAAAAGCTCTACATGAGGTATCTGAAACAGTTTTCCAGAATCATATATGATTTCATAGGTTTTTAAATATTTTAAGGAATATTCAAAGATTTTATGGAATTTCACGAGACTTTAAAGAATTTTATAAATTTTTAATGGGTTTCAAAGAATTTATTCACAATAATTGAGGTATTTAAAAGGATTTGGAAAATTTTTTAATATTTTCAACAGATTTCCATGATTTGAAGGGATTTGATGGATTTTCATGAAATTGACATATTTTTAATCTTTTGAATGATTCCATGTAATTTAAAACTACTTTATGCAGTTTTAAAAAATTTCGGAAGATTTGGAAGGACCGTATAGGATCTATAATGTTTTGAAATAATGTAAACAATTCGAAGGGATTTTTAAAGGATTTCAACCAATTTAATAAGATTTCCGAGGATTTTCATGATTTTAAGAGAGATAAAAAGCTTTCAAGATATTTCAATCCATTTTTCAGGATTTCAGGAAATACAAATCATCAGATTTTATAAAATTTCACGCCTTTTAAGGGATTTTATGGAATTGTAACAGATTAAAAATATTTAATATATTCTCCATGAATTTAAATTATTTATTTTAAATGTTATTTCTTAAATTTTACAAAAAAATACATGTCTTGGCGTAAAGTGGTTCTATGCAAATTACGTTGTGAATCAAAATTTTATTGTATTATGTGTCGTTTTTCAAAAAAAAAAATATATTTTCAATATCCATATTTTTATTTTTCATTTATTTTTTAATTTTATTTTCATTTATTTTGGTTAAATAATTTTTGTCTATTAATTTTTTTTCGCATATTGTGTCGGCTTTCCAAAAATTAATTATTTTTATTTCTAATGTTATTTTTAGGGTTCAAACAAAAACTAAGCTTCCTATCAAAAAATTATTGATGAAAAACTTTTATTTTTTGGTTGAACAATTTTTGTAAATTCATTTTTTTATCTTACATAGTTTGACCGAAAAATGGAAGTTTTTTGTGGTTAAAACCAGAACCGTTGGCCAAACATGCTGTTTAACGAACAATGACAGCTACAAAAATGAATCCCACTTGCTGAAAAGGAACCCAAAATGATAAATCAGCTCTAAATGATACCACACTTGCAGTTCTAAAGTATCTCAATTGTAATTGAGCCTATTGCTAAAGAACCTATTTTTAGTTTTGCCCACTTGGATATTATGTTTAATTAATATCACAATATTTACCTTAAAGCACACATGTAATCGAACTCTGATGGACAAAACTTAATGAAGATAATTAAAAAACAAAATAATATCGCAACTAAAATAGATATGATGACTTGATAAATATTATTTGCAGGTTATGTAGCAAATTTGTCAACGCAGAAAGACATATTCACATGCAAGACATTTTTCGTCTCAAGTCATCGGTCGATAACTGTAAATCGATTCCTAACTTACCAGCCCTACTTTTGCAAGCGTTTGGTTTGTGAATGTTACTCATGTTCTTTTCAATAGCGCTCTAAAGTCTAAACGAACCTTTTTGGCTCTCTACAGGTATCTATTGCAGTTCAAGTTCTAAATGATACCAACTTTTATTTCAGCCGCAACTTTAGTGAACCCCCAGTTTTTTCTGTGCTTCTCATTATGATGAAAATGTAAAAATAATGAATTCAAGATTAATTTAACAGTTAAACTTTGAATAATCCCAAGCTTCGCTTAACATTGGAGTAAGTTTAGGATCTTTAAACTAATTTGTTAAAAATAAATAATTTTTAAACTGTACTTGACACTATACACTCGGGCCTGGTAAAACAAGCCTATAAAAAAGATTAAAAACATTGAAAGGATAAGTTTTACTCTTCGATAAAAGGGAATGCTCCAGGCTTCCCACATCTATTTCCTCGATTTCCTCCTGTAAACCTCTGATTTTTAGTGGTAGGTTTGAGAGTAGATTGGAGGACGAGGCTGGGTGGAGCCCAGAGAGAGAATCACCGATGAAGGTTGTATTGGAAGCAGCGAAAGTTTTCAAATTATTCCCAAGTTTCCCACATCGAATGCCTGTACGGTCCTCCATTCTGTTCCACATGGACGATTCCGTGAAGATAGTTTTTGTGTGACTACTTCCTGACACAACTCTATTCATCCGGATGAGCACCATTCGGATCGCTGATTGGTTGGTCGAAAGCGCTGAAACAAATAAGAAAAAAATGCCACGCACGGGCCGCCCAAAGAGCTTGATCCACGAAAGCGAGTGAATCATGCAAGGGTCTCTTGGACTCTGAAGTATTCCTTCTGATAATGGTATACTTGATGGTAACGCCTACACTGCAAAAAAATATGTTTTAAAATTGCACTTCAAAGTGTAAATTTACACATATAAAATGTCACTTTAGATGCATTAAAATTACGGGTTAGAAAGCAAATTTCCACATGCTGTGTAGAATGACGTCTCTTACAGGCTTAATTCTATGAGATTGCATGAATTCATACGACGTGTTGAAAATCACTACGTTCAGAGTGTGTAAAAACAGGACTCACGCTGTACATAGTAAAATTTCCCAGACTGGTAAAATTACCTACTGCGTATAAATTTCTATTTTCTAACGAAAATTTCTTCACTTTATAGTGATTTTAGATTCGTCCGTATAATATTCCACATTTGTGTAATTTTCGCGATAGAGCTTTTTTTCGCTCGTTTGTTCGCGTGTTATGAGGGAACGTTCATTTTAATTTGCAATCTTTATAGCTCACTTTCAGCGAAAGCATAAATGCCAGTGACTGATTTTAAATTATAAATTGTATGCCATGTAAGCTTGCGTAATTATAAATATATTTTTAATATGATCTCAATGATTTAAGTATTTGAGGTTAGGTTGATATTTTGGAGAAATTTTTCACTTTCCGTTGTTTTATTTAACGTCCCATATTAAATTTAAGTTCAGTTGAGAATTTTACACGTTTGTACAATTTTAGACATTTCTATGCTAATTTCACGACGCTGCGCGAGAGTCCACTTTTTACACACGTTTAGCGTACTAAAATTCCACAACCTTTTTATACAGTGTATAGTCATAAAAGGATGAAGGAGGGTATTACAGTTTTGCCGCTTGAGATCTTGGTGCACGTCGTTACGCCACGTTGGTTACGACTCGGTCAAACTGTCCATCCATAAAGTCCTAAGAATGACTATAACAGGAAATCTTACCCCCACTTATATCCCTTGATACTAGATAAACACAATAGTCTTTAGTGGAGAAAAGTTCGGAAAAAGTAATATGCTTTTCTTAAATTGGATTTTTTTCACTTAAAATAAATTGTATTGATGTTTAATGGTAACCTTAATTATAAATAATGCTATTTCAATTAATACAACACGTAGAATTAAAGCTGTTAAAGCTACATGGGCGCTACTACGTAAAAATAGTGAATTTTCATGCAGGGCAGAAGAAAATTGACTCAAAGTCCAGATGGTGTATTTCCACCGCCACTTCTTGCTGCTCATTCGAGTGTTACGCTCGAGAAGTGGAATAGGAAGTAGAGAGTGGAGTTGGAAAACTCACATCAGTGATGTGAGTCGTTTCGACGAAAATTCCTAGAATTTCCCCCCTCTGGACAGGCTTGAGTATAGAGTTCACATAATTTGTTGTAATCTTTGAAGAATATGTCGGTATCTTACAGATTTACGGACATTTTCTCTAAATACTATGGAGAAAATTCTGCAATTATCACAGATTTTGTTGTAAAGATTACAGAAAAATGCATGCTGTTACGACTCTGTATAATATTCGCATAGATTTTTTCCGCAAATTTTTCTCTAATTTATTAATTGTATTTAATCCTAAGATTGACATGAGTTTTGTATAAATTAATAGAATGAAACTTTATATCTATAAGCTCTCAATTTGAATCTGCCAAAAGCGACTAAATCAAACTCAATTATACTCACTGATGTAATCAGTAATTTCAAATGATTCAATATGCAGAGTGTTCATCTAAAACAGGTCCATTTTCAACAAAGAAGGGGCAGTTAAATTTTATATTAACACAATTAATTTTCAACAACAAAAAAAATGAATTTGAATCAAATAGTTAAATTTTCAACCAAGACGATTATTTTACTAACAAAAATACTAGTTTTCGAATAAAAAAATGAATTTTTAGCTACCAAAAAAAATTAATTTTCAGGGAAAAAAATTAATTTTGAGCGAAGTGGTTCAACTTTCAATCAAGTACTTAAGTTGGTAACAGAAATAGGTGAATTTTCAATGACGATTCATTTTTTATAAAAATACGCATTTTTAGCAAAATACGAGAATTTTCAATAAAGAAGTTTAGTTTTCAGCCTAGAAACTTTCAGCCTAGGAACATTAACTTGTTATCATAAAAGATTAATTATTAACCAAAAAGTTGAATTTTCAACTAAATAGAGTTCGATTGAAAAAAATATATGTATGCACATAGATTCGGGTAAAATAGTTGAATTTTCACCCAAAGAGATACATTTTTAATTAAAATGATGTACCTCCAGCCATAAAAATTAAAAGATTAAGTCAAATTTTGACTAATTTCAATTTAGAGTATATTGGTTGAAAGAATATCGATCAAATCTTCTGCTGTTTCAGTACAACTGAGAATTTTTGTCTTGTGAATTATTCGTTATTCCAGGTGGAAATGTCGGCAGTGTGCCGGAGTTCACCACCGGCGCAGTACTGGCCCAGTACTGCCCACCAATGCAGACAGCCGGTGGTTCGCCCAGTACTGGCAGAACGTTAGCTGCACGACCGGGGCGACACTATGCCAATAGTACAAAAACAGACTTTAAAAAAACGCGTCTACAAATGTTGTCAGGGTGTTTTGAAATGTCGAGAAATTGACTACACAATTAAGATGAAAACATTTCTTTTCTATTACTTTTTTAAGGAAAATATTCTAAGTTTCCCACCCTGAAAAATTTTAAATGTTCTGAAAAAATTCCATTGGATGTATGTCTTAATTGTTGTAGAATAGTCTAAAACACCTAAAAACCAAAACGTTACATGAAGGTTTAAAGAAAATTGTTATTAAAAAAATGATTGCGCAACGTGGTAAAATTTCTAAGTTTCGTTGATATAAATTTTAAATGCTCATTAAATGTTATTGTCAGAACTTTTAAAATGGTCTAAAACGCGAAAAAATAAAATATTACACGAAGAAAAATCGTAGTCGATTTAAATTATTTATTTAATAATTATTTAATTGATATTCCTGTTAGATGTTCGTGTATTTTACATTCGCATAACGTCGTATAATAATAAATAATTAGAAAAAGAAAGCTCCAAAATTGGTACTTGAACTTTTCTGAACTGTAGCTTATGAGGATGGATTTTTCCCCAAGTTTTAACTTGTCGGTTTAGCGCAGTGGTTAGCACTCCCGACTGCTAGGTGATAGATTTAGGTGGTATAGATATGTAGGTTCGGGGTCCCCCTTAGCGTTAGAAATTTTATTTGTGATATAATGTTTAAAAATGTAATATATGTATTCATTCTAAGCAGTGCCATTAACAAGTATTGACAAAATACTCGCAGTCAATTATTATTTATTTTTAAAATACCTTTTTTGTTATATCTTTAGATTATAGAAATAGTGGGTGTTAAAATTAAACAAATAGTTTTAAAATTATATTTTTGTAATTATAAATAATATTTGGACGATATGCAATCGTAAGATGATGAATGGATGGTCTTGAAAACGATTAAATAATTTTTCATCATTTATAAAATCAAGTCCGGCATTTTCGTACGCCAGCGGTTTACCAGTACTGTCCCAGTACTGGCAGTCAGTACTGTGCCAGTGCTGACACGCCAGTACCGCCAAGCAATACAAGCCAGTACTGGGCCGGTGGTGTATTTCCACCTGGGATGGACTTACCTAAAAGATTTTCTTTAAATTAATGTAAAGCAAGAAAATATTAAATTTTAGACAGAATAGAAACCTCCATTGCACAACTGGATAATTTCTTAATTCAAGAGGTCACTACGAAGGATTCTGGTAAATCAAGAGTACTTTGTATTCCAACCCTTCTGTTCTCGTAGTCTGTGCAAACTTGACTCTAATCGAGATTTGGCTTGTCTAAGGGTGGTGCACGGTAATTCAACTCTGCGGATAGTAACGTACCTGCAATGTGAGGTCGAAGTGCATAATACGTGCTACATACACGAATCGGTTAGATCATGACAATGAAGGGTGGACTTGCGGCGGATTCCGACCCACAAACAAAACGTCATTAACATTGTTGATTAATGTAGACTATCTGTGAAGACACATTATACCCAAAGCTAGCGTAATTCCCTTTACAATGAAAGCTATTTGTTAAACAATCGTTACGGGAGTTATTCAGCCCTATCAATATATCATAACTAATGGTCCAGATTACATTATTTGCTCAATGTTATTGTTATTGAGTGAATATTGCTACATCTGTATTTGATATCATGTATTATCAAAAATCCTGACATAAATTATTGTAATTGCGTCAATTAATTTTTTAACGAATTAACTAAAAAATTTTATGGATTTGTTTTACAATTGATGATTTGCAACGATAGCTGCACATTGAATTCTTTTCATGAGCATGTCCCCATTCAACTGCATGCATTGTACATTATACGGACATTCTGTGTACTGTTTCAGTTAAACGTACAAAAGTTGTAACAAGCGAATGTATTTTGTTTCCGTTCTGGGTGCGAGTTTCCCGACAATAGTTGGTATTACAATAGGAGCCCAAATTAAGTCTATACGAGTCAGTTGAATTCATATCCAAAAAGCTTGCCACTGCTCTCTATCATGCGTTTGTCTGCATATCAAGTGATATCTTTGTGCCAATGTGTTCTTATGCAGATGCTTCGCGTTGCACTCACGGTAAATATTGGTAAATTAAAGTATGGAAGAAACACTATTTGTTATAGGTGACACTCGATCAATATCCTATTATTCCACAGTTGTATGAATTATTAGGAATATTTATTTTAAAACAGCACACAACAATGTTAGTGTAAACAAAAAATGTGTAATCCTCTCAATGAGGAGGTATGACTTCTTCTGTCGCTAGAGTTTGGTTATTTGTCATGAGATGATTAAACTCCTAGCAAATTTTGATTGTTTCGTATGATAGTAGTGGAAATACAATTTTTTAAAACAGTTGATAAAGTAGTGGTCAATTGGCTTTACCATTTCGATACTTCTGTTGCGCATTGAACAGATTTCTTTAAGCATCGCAAGGCACGTACATTTGAAACACATCATGGACACATTATGGTTTTTATTTTAGTTTAAAATCAATTATGTGAAAACTCACATACAAATGAGTTAACAGAATACTCGACATTCGGAGACTAAATACATTTATATCAATTTTCTGCACACAACATGTACCTCATCAATCAACGGCAGAGGACTAACTATCAGTAATTACTTATATTGAAATTCAAACACACCTTTTCAATTAATATTAACAAAAACATTGAAACATGTAGCTAATATACAGTAATAGTTCATTATTATATAGAAACAACAAAGCCTTATCGCTTAAAGGTTCTTTATACTCCAGAGACGATATTGTTTGCATCACACATACCTAAACGACATATTAATAAGATTATCATTCATGCAAGAGTCATTAATACTTGGGACTCAAGGGGCGCCTCCTAATTACCCCAAGATGAGCTGACTGTCATCTCAGAATTGCAGCAGGCCTTCCGGATGTAATACATAAGAAATGGAGGTGAGCACTGAGCACATAAAATATGAGCTATATAATAAGCTAGTGACTTTATAATATGAATATCGTTGTTTGTTCAGCCGCCAGCAGGAGGAGACGTCGACAAAGGAGGCCATCGATGCATTTATGCATGACGTGGATCAAGCAATAATATTTTCATTCTGCGCAGTGGCAAAAGGAACATGCTACGGGGCGCCGACAAAAGGGCGAGCGGGGGAGTCGGCGCAAGCGGGGAGACAAAACAAGAAAATTAAAAGTATCGTAGACAAAGCCGCGGGACAAGACGCGGGAGCTCATTTGGTGTCTCCTGGTGAATGGGCGTTCATTATGATGCCTCCAGGACTAACAATCGGGTTCATTTTGTCTCTCTGCTCGTGGCAACAATAGGCACAGTCAGTCGCTGCCTCGGATCCGCCATCTTGACTCCGCCGCGATGTTCTTTTGTCGTCTTATAAAGCAGCCCCGGGAAGAAAAAGATGGAGGGTGCGAGGAGGTGTAGGAGGAGGACCAGGAGGTGGAAAGAGGAGAAAGGAGAGAACCCAGCCAAGCCAAGGCGAAGAATCAAGAAGCTCAAAGCAACCAGCGAGTTCAGATCATGTCAGAAATAAGGCCAACTTTTCATTCACATATTATCAGATCCGTCTTGCTAAACGAGGATTTCACAGCTTCTTTTTATCTTCACTACAATTAAGTTTTACTGAAAGAAAACATGTGAAGGTACACCTATAAATGAGATTCTTTTTCAGTTTTCATAGGATACATCTTTATTTCGGGGTGTTTTTAATTAGAAGACTTCTGACGCAGAGACAATTTATGATGCAGCCGGATACGTAATTTTTGTTGTGAAAGAAGCTTCTCTTCAGTCTTCACCGAGAGGCAACGCCTGGAAGAACTCTTACAAATGAGACTTATCTGCCGACATCAGTATTTGGTGTTTTCTTAAGATACTGGATCCATATCATAATATTTTCCAGAGAGATTTTTGTTTAGACAAACAGGTTTGGATTGACAAAACAATTTATATTGCATAATATTTGTTGGCTGCTTTCACAGGAAGATTTTGAGCACAGTTTTTTTTAATAGGAATACGACATTTCCAATTTTTCTTAAATCTCTTGCTTGAGGTTCACAAAATAAAAATACCTAGAAGGTATTCTTAATCAAATGAACATCTTTTGACTTAGACAGAATATGTGCCAAAAACCTAGATAACTTTTTTGTCTGAATAAAGCTTTTCACAGGAATATTTCGATTATTTCCTCAATCTTTCTTTGAAATTAGAACCCAGCCAAAAGAACACACTTGGAAGAACTCATACAAATGAAACTTATCTGTTGTCAACATTATTTGGTGTTTTCTCAAGATACAGGATTCATGTCATAATATTTGCCATAGAGTTTTTTGTTTAAATAAATAGTTTTTTGATGACAAACAATTTATGAGATATAATGCTTATTGGCTGTTTTCACAAAAAGATTGTTAGCACTGTTCTTTTAATAGGAACATGATATTTCCACTATTTTTTCAACTTTCTTACTAAAGTTCACGAAATTAAAACATCTGGATCAACAAATGAAACAACAAATAAAAAGCTTTAGATTCAGACACAATATGTGCCAAAAACATGGATAATTTTTGTTATCTAAAAGAAACTTTCCACGGAAACATTTCAATTATTCCCTCAATCTTTCTTGGTAATTAGAACTCTGTCAAGAGAAAGAACCTGGTAGAACAATTTATTAAGTCATCAGGCATCATCTTTAACTTGCAATAGCGTATTTTGAAAATATTTACATTCATGAGATAATATTTTACAGAGATAATAACGATATCATTGTTGTAACATACATGGTTAACAACATTTCTTTAATTTAAGGTTCTTAGTAAACATTCGTTTTATCGATTGAAGAATTAAAAAAACTGTCAGAAACAATTTGTGGAATATACAAAATAATAAAAAAAATCAGTTATATACTTAATACTCATACAGTAGCCTGCATTTCAATTTTTATAGAGATAAAAGGATAAAGGATAGAAACTCAGTAGATCTGCCGACCTTCGGTCCATTCAATTGATTTCAAACCAAAGTTTCTAAACACTTGGTTCTATTCAGAAAGCAGAAAGGAGTACAATATCTCCTGCGTGCATCGCCTGAATCCCTTCGAGATTGGAGTTCATTCAGTCAGTCAGTCGCAGTATTACATCAAAACGAATAAAGGCTTCCTTCAGATCCAAGTATAATCCATTATATAATACAAATACACTATACAATATTGAACAATAGGTTATAAAATATATTAAAATTCTTTTAATAAAGGCTAGAAAAGCTGAAAACAAAATTAAATCCTTATATAATTTTCTATATATTAGTATTAATTAATTTTGTCGGAATAACATTTATCCATGTCAAATTAAATAAGTTAACTTAATTTTCATTTATATTTGCACGCCTTGATAGAAGCTTTTTTTAAGAACACTCGATGGATTGAGAAAATGCTTTTGAAACAAACTGAAAACGCTGCTGGTTGACTAATTGTAGCACCTTTTCAATCTTCATCTTCCTTACTTGGGATTTACAAATAAAAAAATGTCCCCTTTTCTCTTTATCCCTCGAAGTTGCGCTTTTAACCCTCTTCTATTCCAAACTTAAAGTACCTACAGAGAGAGGCCAAATTGAAAAAAATCCCATGAATCTCAAGTTCCGTCGCGTTGTCCCTCGGCAGCCGTGGCTAATCGCATAAAATTGAGATGAAAGTGATCGATTTTCGACCCTGATGCGAATTATCGTGAATTTCTTGCAGTACGTCAAACTTTTGACTTATTCCTACCTGAATCTTTCTTAAATCAGTAAAATCTCATCAATTTTATTTTACTTTCGTAAAATCACAATTTGATATTTACGTTGCGTATATCGTCCCTAAAAAAACTAGAATGATAAATAGATATTCCTTGTAAATTAAATCTCCTTTTTATTTACTGTTGTAGTGGCCGTCTTAATAATTCATTAAAACTAATCGAGTAAAAGACTTAAATGATTTTTAATATCAAGCATGGGTCCCATTTATGTACAACAAATTGAAAGTTGGAGAAATGTACTCCATCTAGTACGACGGTCCCCATCTTAGTGTAACCGAGCCAGAAACTACTTAACCTGTGGGACGATGGTCGTGGGGGCTAAAGCGTAGGCTTTGGACCCACTCCTTCGGCTTGCGGGTTCGATTCCCGCCTCGCACTCTGGAAGAGTCTCGGTGGCCCATGCGGTGAACACTAGCCTAGCAAGGGAGTTGTTCATCTCCGGAGAGTCGTGGGACCGGTACCTCTAGAGAAAAAGGTTTTCTCTAAGTACTTAAGGCTGTTGCTCTTGGTGGTTCGGAACCCATCTTAAACTGTAGGTCCCCCTTCCACCACCAAGTAAGTGTGTGTAAAGGAATAGAGAAGGTGTAAGAAAAATGTAAATATATTTTTCTTATATTATAAGCAAATTAATACTGATATAAATATAGTAATTGTATTAAAAAAATCATTGTAATTCAATCTAAAAAATGTTTGAAAAATTATATATCCCTTCCTCACATTACTCCCTTCACTACCGAGTGAGTCACGCCTACCCCGAAAGGAAAATTACTTAATGGTGTAATAATAATTTTGTTTAAGGTCTGGGTTTTCGAGGAAGTGGAGGGGTTCCATGCCCCTTACTCTGATCCGCGCCTGTCCTTCTCTAATGATGCGATAAAGTCGAATTTGTGAACATGTTTGCATGAATATGCTTATAGAATTTGTTTATATCAACTATCTTGACTATTTAAAGCTTCGGAAGAAATAACGTCGAATCAACTCAAGCTTTTTGGCCATGGAATTCTATAAAGTTTTTTTTAAACTGATATTTTATTTAACAGAAATGCTGAAATCACTAAACTGTGAAAATTTAAATGATAAAGAAATGTCAAAATAGTCGTGGTTTGTTACTTCGTGTCAAATTCAACTTAAAAAATGTACACTTATAAGTCTGACTTAAAACTTTTGAACAGTAGAAAACAAAAAAACTGAACTTATCAGAATGGTAAGCAGGAAAGCATGGAAGGGTTAGACTACCCTTTATTTGAAAAACACCATTAACTTAGAAATGAGTGAAACCGAAAAAATCGACGAAAACTTTTTGAAAATTCTTCCACTTGAAGCGCTTATTTAAACTTGAAATTAATTTTAAAAAATTGTATTCAGTTTTAATGACTAATTTAACTACGATCTTGTCAATGCTGATAAAAGAATGGTTAAAATGTTATTGAATAGCCAAAAACTGAATCAACGGCACGAATTTGGAAGTAATAATTCAGAAGAACGCCGTGATCTTGAATCAGCGGTACTGCGGGAAACGGCCCCGAAAATTCTAAAGAATACAGTCAACTCATAAATATTATATTTATTATTAACCATTATCGCAATCTAATTCATATACGGTTATTGTCTAATTAATTACTGCACTATTAATTAATATAATTTCTATTCATTATTTTAAATAATGTTTAATTACTTAAATATAATATTTATAATTAAATATATGGAATACTTCATAGACACTCGGACTTCACCTCAGAGGTCCGGGGTGTTCGATCCCTGAGCCGGTACCTCTGGAAATTTTTCAATGTACCTTTTCCGAGGTTCTGGTGGTTCGGAACCCACCTTAAGTTGTAGGTCCCCCCATCGTGTACTTGACTGCAACCCAGTCCGTCAATGATGGGGTCAAACCAGGCTTTGTCTAATATGTCTGGGCAGACTGCTCTCATCAGATCACTTGATTGCATTATAAAAATGCGTCCGTGACCGGGACAGCCCCGTGAAAAAAATGATCAAATAAAAGATCCAACTCTAACCAAAAATGCCTTCGACATGTTGGGCAGTATAAGCCTGTGACAACATTTCCACACAGAAATTTTTTTATAATAATAATATCAATATAGTAACATTATTACTACTAATTATTTTTATTATTTTACTGATTATAATATTAATACAAATAATAATATTATTAATATTTAAATTGGAAATTTTTGACCTTGAAGTCAATATTTTTATGTCAATAATTACATTTAAATTATTATTCATTTTGAAAAAAATATTTGCTAAAGTAGAATTTTTTCATTCAGTATCCTGTTAATTGGAAAAAGTTTAGAACTAATAAATAAATCTAATTTAGATACATTTAGTTGCTTCATTCAGTTAACTTTATACTGAAAAATAAAAATGCATTTAATTAATTATGTCCTTTAAAAGAGCTCAAATAAATATTTATTATAATTCAAAATTCCAACATATTACTTTATTTTACAAATAGATGCATAGAAAACATGAATCAAAATAGAGGAGGCTGTAAGTTCGAAAACTTTTGAATCTTTCCACCATGTTTGTGTCCGGAAGTAAAGAGTTTTAATAATTATTATGAAAATAATAATTGTATTAATCTGTTTACATAGTTTCCAAAATTAAAAATCTTTAAAATAATTTATTTCACCGCCAAGAAGCCATCGAATAATTTAAAGAATGCCCTTATCTGCTGGTTGACGGCATTGGTTGACGGCAACGGCACCTTTGAAAAATAATTGTTGACAATATTCGAGTTAACGGTGTTTTGCGTTAATTATGCAATATTTATTGTTTACAAAATAAAACTGGTTTCCATAATTAGGTGTATCTTTCCTTCCCGCCTTCATTTAACAAGAAGCTTATTCTTTTATTTTTTTTTAGCTAACGTTGTTCCTCAAATATAAGGCAGTCGATACTCTGGAAAAACTTACCAAATAAAAAGAAAACAGAAGTTTATTTTTTAATTATTTTTAAAAGGAAGAATAATTATTTTCGAACGACGAATCATGTTTAATTTTTTTCGACACTTAGGAAAATGAAAATTTTTGTTTTTATGCTCGTTTAAAATTTCTGAAGTTATATTTGAAAAATTATACTTTTGAGATTAAGATTGAAGTGACCCAAATAACCTTGATTTTTTTTATTTCACAAAAAAAATGGTGTTTTTATTAGCACCGATTTTTAGTTCCAAGGCCGCTGAAAAAAAGGAATCTCTTTTGCTGAAAAGCAATCCAAAATGATAAGTTGTTCCAAAGGAACCCCAAGTATGAATTATAAAAGATAATTTTTGTATAAAACTCGTTTTCTGCCTCGATTCACTTAAAAGATTTGACAGACTAATGATGCAACTCTTACGTTATAATTCAAAATTAATTATATTTAACTAGGAAAAATTGAATAAATAAATTTAAATGATAGAATATAGAGGTTATTTATTCGGGAAAGGAAGATTATGGTTATGAGGTGTAGCATTTTTTAAGGTTGTTTTTAACATTTTTACCGACTGCCGATCTTTTTTTATGTCGCCATCTATCGGATATCTGCGAACATGTTGCGTAGGCCAGCCTCCTGTAGAGCCGAAAATGCACGAGCACGAGCACAAGCCCGAGCCCCCCCCCCCCCCCCCCCCCCCCCCCCCCCCCCGACTTCATGATTCGTTTTCGGTGGCTAACTGGCTACTTGGAGGAGTTTCTAAGTAAACTGAATTTCGCAGGGTGTCAAGAGAATGAAAATTCAGGCAATTTTACTATGTTCTACAATTTTAGGAAAAAAGAAGGAAATTAATTCTTATGAAGCCTTCTTGCGCAATTTTGTTGTACATTTTTCCTTAAATTTAAAATTAAAATCTGTAAAGATTTTTTAAAGAATTTTTTAAGGTTTCATGAAAATGAAAAATATTTTTTAAAATTCCTACGAATAATCAATATAATCTTTTATTTTGAAAAATTTATTTAAAAAACTTCCAATACATTTTAAACTATGTTTAAAATGATCAATAAAGAATGTGAAGATTTTAAGTCATCTTTTTCATTTTGCCGAATTTCAAAGAAAATCAGGACAAATTTAAATAGTTTTTAATGATTAGAAGGCTTCGAAGGTCCGAGAAGATTAGAAACAGAACTTTTTCAAGATTGGTAGTAAAATTTGTAATGACTTTTTATTTAAAAAAAAAACGTACCTTATGAGAATATTAAAAAAGGATTTTAAACATGTGAAAGGATTTCCTAAAATTTAAAAGAAGGCTGTAGAAGATTTTAAAGCAACATGTTTCAATTTTGTAAAATTATAATAAATAGATCAAAATCGAGTAAGTGAAAGAAGTATTAAGAAGAACTGAAGAGATTCAAATCGAATTTTAAACTTAAATTCTGTTAGAAAATTAGATTTTTAAAGAATTCAAAAATAAACTTTAGAAACTTTACAGGAATTCCGAAAGATTTCAAGGAGGTAAAACTATTTTTCTTATAATTCCTGGGAAAAATTTAAAAGATTATGAGTCAATTTTTTTACATATTGAATTAAGGAACATAATTCTTATTAAACCTTTTAGTGCAATTTTGTTACGCAATTTTTTAAAATTATATGTTGCTTTAAAAATCTACTTTCAAATTTGAGAAAGTTCAAGAGATATTTAGAAATTTTGAAAGGATTCAAATAAAATTAAAACTTGTAAAGATTTTTCAAGAATTTTGTAAGTTTTTACGAAAGTGAAAAATATTATTTTAGGTTCCTAGAAATAATTAAAATAATTTTTTATTTCAAAAAATTAATTTTAGGAGATTATTATAAAGCATTTAAAACCATTTAAAAATACGTCAAAAATTGTCAAAGTGTCTGGAAATTTTTAAAGGCAATGTTTTTTTAATTTTGCAAATTAAAAAAAAGGAAAAATTTGAATAATTTTTAAAGATTAGAAGACCTGATAAGATTAGAAAAAAAGAATTATTTTCCTAATTATCATGTGAAAATTTTTAATGATTTTTTATTTTGTAAAATGTGCTTTAAAAGAAAATTAAAGAAGATTTTTAAACACATCAAACAATTTCCTAAAATTTCGAAAAAGAGTGTAAGAGGTTTTAAAATCAACATTTTTTAATTCGATAACATTAAAAATTCATTAAAAGTGCGAATAATCGAATAAATTCAATAAATATTAAGTAGAATGGATGAGATTAAAAAAGAATTTAAAGTTCAGAAGAGTTTTAGAAACGTAAGATAAACTGATTTAAAACACTGAGAAACCTAAGAATTCTTGTAGAAGAATAAGAACGATGCGCCTGGAAATTGTGTACAATTATCAGTCTTTAAAATTGAAATTTGAATGATTTTTTTTTAAAATTACTTTCAGCACATTTCTTCTCAAGCTGCATCCCCGATTTTAATCGCAAGAGGTTCAACTATTTGCAATCAGAATAAGTAATTACATGAATTTTGAAAATCCAAAAAAGGTAACTTGGAATAAGTTCAATGAGATTTAAAAAAAGTTTATTTTAATTACACATAAAATTTGTTGAATTATTTATAAAAATATGGAAACATTAAAAATTGTAGTATTTAAATACACTTAACATTTAAGATTTTTATATTAAATTTTGATAAGATATAATAGATATGTATGTAAAATAAAAAAATAATATTAGTTAGTCAATAAACGAAGAACTTTCAGATAATGAAATAAACTCCTTGAAAAAAATGTAAATAATTGTTTTGGAATGAATTCTAACAGAAAATTTAAAAAAGATTACAAAACATTTTTTATTAATTCATAAAATATTTAAAAAGTACGTAAAATATTTTGACACAAAATGTCGTAATTTTTCCCAATCACTTAACTTCAGAAAAATTAAGGAACATAATTCTTTCAAATTTGAGCAGGTTTAAGAGATATTCAAAAATTTTGAAACGATTCGAAAATAATTAAAACTTGTAAAGATTTTTAAAGGAATAATTAGCATAATTTTCTATTTCAAACAATAAATTTAAAAATATTATTTTTAAACATTTAAAAACATTGCAAAAGATTTCAAATATTCTTAAAGCATCTGAAAAACTTTAAAGGCATTTTTTTTAATTTTGCAGAATTAAAAAAAATTAGGAAAAATTTGAATAAGTTTTAAAGATTAGAGATTGGAAGTTCTGACAAGATTAGAAAAACATAATAATCAAATGAATTCAGGAAACAAAGTTTCTTCAAATGCTTGGGAAAATTTAGAAGATTATAAGGAAATTTTTTTTCTACATTTTGAATGATTTTTTTAATTTTTGCGATAAAAACTCAAGAGAGTTACCAATATCTTGTAGAATTTAAAACGTTTTAAATAGATAATAAA
>NC_046658.1:55941335-55958492 GCF_010883055.1 Belonocnema kinseyi | reverse complement strand
ACAAACTGATAATACTTATTTTCTTGTATATGAAATCTTTACAAAATCTTTAATGCCTTAAAATACTTATCTCAAAATTACAAAATTTAGCTTTTAAAATTTAATTTTAATTATTAAATAAATGTGATTGGAAATTGATTGTAAATAATTGTGAAATAAATCCAATAACATTTATTTCATGAAGAAATATCTCATGATTATAAAAAGAGAAAAAAATTGTGACGGTAAGTCTTTGTAACATTTTAATAACTAATTAACATATTTTAAAATTATTTTCCCTTGATTCTGGCCGAGGGTCATACATGGTACCAAGAGCCGTCGTGAAATTTTAAATAAAAACTGTACTCTCTATACATTAATTTTTTTTTAATAAAAAATAATAATACTTTTATAAATATTGCCAAAATTTATTTGAATATGATACACATTGATTTTTATTTTAAAAATTCCTGTAAATAGCTGGTGTTTTACAAATTTTAGGATATTTGTGTACCATGTTTGACCTTAGGGAATATATTTCAGGAATAAAATTATAAAAATATATCCATTAGTTAGTAAAAGACTTATGAAGAATCGCTTTTCAAATTATAGTTGAAGTTGAAGAAATACATATTTCTCTCATCGTTTTTCAGCATATGATTTTTCGCTAAACGTAAAGCAGATTGAAATACACTTGAAAAATAAAAATAAGAAAGTTCAGAAATTTATGAAGTCATTATAGCCTAAAATAGCATGAAAAGAGATGTATCAAAAAAGAACCTAGAGGACTTTAAATGATTTTATTTTATTGAATTAAAAAAAAATATTAGAAAAATTCGAGTCTTCTTAAAAGATGTTTAGGACATTTAGAAGTTTGGAAGATATCAATGAATATTTTATACATTTGGAAAATTTTTCAATTTTTTAAATATTTCTAATACGTTTAAAACAAAATAAATTCCAAAAAAATATTTCTCACTTACTACATTTTTCTTAAAATTTAAAAAAAGCATTCAGGATGTAAAAAACTTGACTTATATAATCTTCTAAATTTTTCACAGAATTTTAAGAAAAGTAATTTTATCTTCTTGAAATCTTTCGGAATTCCCTTAAAGCATCTTAAGTTTATTTTTTTAAATCGTTTTTTAAAATCTTTAATCTTATCAAATTGAAACATTTTGCTTTAAGATCTTCTACACTCTTCTTTTAAATTTTAGGAAATCGTTTGATGTGTTTCAAAATCTTTTTAATTTTTTTTAAAGTACATTCTTTTAAATAAAAATTATAAAAAAATTTCAAACGATTGTTAGAAAAATAATTCTTTTTTTTAATTTTCAGACCTTCTAATCTTCTAATCTTTAAGAATTATTCCATTTTTTCCTGATTTTTTTGAAAGTTTTATTTATTTTTTAATAGTTTCCAAATTTCTGAAAATCTCGTAAACTTACTCAAATTTGAAAGCAAATTTTACAAACCAACATAAACATAACAAAAAATGGTACCACAAAATTGCGCAAGAAGGCTTAATAAAAATTAAATTCCTTTTCTTTTTAAATTATATAATATGGCAAAATTACGAAATAATGTTAAAAAATTGTGATCTTTTTTTTAAACTTTCTCTCAGAATTCATTCCATTCCATTTTTAGTTGAAAAATAATGTTTTAATTGAAAATCCAATGATATGTTTAAAAATTGAACTATTCTGTTGTAAATTCGATTGTGTGTGTGTGTGTTTTAAAACATTTTTCAGTTGAAAAATCATCTCTCCCATCGAAAGTTAAACTATTTTAAAATTGAAATTTTTAAAAATACCTGTTTCGGATGATAATTTAACTGTTTTGTTGAAAAATCGATTTTTTTATTGTTGGAAAAACATTTTCTTATACTAAAAATGTAACTGTATCATTTTTAGTTGAATTTTTTTAGTAGGAAATTGACCTTTCTCAGTCAAAAATTCTTCTTTTTTGGTAGAAAATTATTCTCCTTGTTTAAAAATTCATCTATTTTAATCAAAAATTCATTTCTTTGGATGAAAATCCATTTTTTGGTGAAACTTCTTTTATTTTCATATAAAATGGTTAAAAGTTCATCTATTTTTTGCTTGGAAATTTAAACATTTTGTGGAAACTTTGATTTTTTGGAGTTGATAATTATTTTTCATCTGAAAATTTACCTGTTCAATTTTTCGTTGAGACATTATAATTTTAGTTGAAAATTAATTTCTTTCGTTGAAAATTCTATTTTTTATCTGAAAATTTAACTAGTCCATTTTTGATCGAATACTTATTGTTTTAGTTTAAAATGCGTTTCTATAGATGAAAATTGATCAATTTTGTTGACACTTCTTTTTCTTGAAAAATTTCCTTTTTAGTTATAAATTTATCTTCTTTGTTGGTGAATTATTCTTCTTTGAAAATTCATTTGTTTTAGATAAAAAATTGATTTCTTTTGTTGAAGATTCGCATTCATTTGGATTTAAAATTAAATTTTTTCAACTGCAAGCTTCAGTATAAACTACAACGTTTAAGTTAAAAATTGTATTTTTTAAATTAATTTCTTAGTTTGAAAATTTAACTATTTTGTCGAAAATTTGATTTTTATTTGTGAAAAATCAATTGTTTATTAAAATTATGACTGAGGCATGCAGAACAAAATTTGAAACATTTTAGACCCAGATGTCTTGTCTCCTATATCTATTTACATACAGTCCATTATATTTGCCTCTTCGCAATAAGCATAATGGTTCTAAGGTAATTCAGGATTTCAAAACCTGAATAGATTTGAGGAGCAGCTAGATCGTCATTCGTGAAGTCGTGAGAGCTCAGGTTCCTGCTCGTGCATTTTCGGCTTTACACGAGGCTGGGCTTCGCAGCATTTAACAGAGTCGACTCACCGACACGCTGCGTTTGAATGTGTCGCTCCCTGATGGGAGAGTGGTGGGGGCCGAAAAATCGAACGTTCTGGAGACATTTCTACAGGATTCCAAATCCCAATTGAACCGCAATATTACGCATTCCCAAGTTTTTAAGTGTTCTTTCAAATGTCAATTTTTGAATTTTGGTTGATACTGTAGCGATTACACTGCTTTGGCGGAATGGTAAAATAGAAACAACACCTGTGTTGATACAACGTTATTTCTGCCAAGCCTTCATTTAATAAATTAATTTTGTAGGCGAGGTGCCATATTTATGAAATAAAGTACGGTGGCCTTTATCCATTCTATAATGTGCTCTCTAAATCTGACCGAGTATTAGTCACTGATTCGCCAGCGTATATACGCTGACTTTAATTAGCGGTCAGTCATCACTGATTCAGATTTAGAGAGTGGGGGATCCGCATGAAAATAACGCTTATGGCCGGTATGTAGTTACATATAGGGGCATATAGTCGGATAAATTCCTTCGATTTTAGTCCCAAAATGAACCTTCTAAGTTAAAAAACGAGTCAACAGAGTATTGTGGAAGGTGGATCTTTAAAAAATCGTTTTTTGAGAAAAACGCATCTAAACTTGTCGAGTGCCATAAACACACATGTTATATTTTTTCTTTGAACATGATGTTATCTCCTAAACTACGACCGGACATAAGGGTCGTTATCATGAGGACGTCCACATTTTATTTATTGATCCTCGAATATTCTTGTAGGTTATCTTAATGCTTTAGTTTTTTTATTGTGAGATTACAGAGAGAGAAAATATTATACTGCGAGCAGTGATTTCATATTTGCTTCTATTTTTATTCATTTAACGTGATTTGAATTTTTTCATTATTTTACACCCCCTTATTTTGATTTTGTAAAAATTGTAAATATTTTTATGTCTATAAGACTAACATCATATTAAAAACAGAATTCTGTCCAATGAATCTGTATAATACATAGAAATGTAAAATAGAATTACTCTGAAATAAATATACAATATATGTAGATATATGTATAGACATCTGAATTATAATTGTGCAGGTGTGGGTTAATTCCACTATCATCAATAACTTCGTTTGCACACCTCGCGCCATAATTACTTTCACGATTTTAGTCCGGATTACAAGGACGATCCATTTGTGCATTTGAAATCCCTAGGTACAAGCCTTTCGCAATAGTGTCGCGCTCGTTCGCTCAAATCAGCGAGAATGGCTGCAAGCGACTGAGCGTCTCAACTCACAAGGGATTCTACTTCACATATCACATAATATAACCAAAAGGTCTGATTTATACGCAGAAGGAGGACGTATATTTATACTCGAGAATAAAGTGATAACGCGTTTAAATTAAATTTCAAAAATCCTACGAATCGTTTTCCCCAGTTTACGCAAAATATTCTTATTACGCTTATAAGGTAGACCTGATGAAACTAGAAACTACATTTTCATCAAAAATTATTTTTTTATATCCTTAAATTCGTTATGAAAATACGAATTTAACTATGCTAATCATTACTAAAAATTGTAATGAATTTTCGAGAATTCCTGGTGAAGAGAATTCCTGGTAAAGAATTCTTCACCAGGAATTCTCTTCACCACAAAAGTTGCACAAAAGTGTAGCATATCTACATGAATTCCAGAATTTGGAAAATCCTGAGTCCTCAGATCACGATAAAAAAATTTTGTAGATATGTTTTTTTCGCGAGGATCACGGTCATTACATAAGTTTTGAAACATTTACTGGAATGATTTGTCGTAAATGAAGATAGGAAAATAATTCCTAAATGTTTCTGTGAAGAACGTACAAAAACGAATTTTTTAAATTGTTATTTTGTAATGCTATTTATTCGGTAAATTTTTTAAACTAAAAAATTGTAAAAGTTAGGTGTTAATATTTTTAGATTTCATGCAATTTATAAATATTATTTTGATAAAGTTAGAAATAATCACAAGTAATAGTTTAAACATTTGAAAATTAAAAAGCCTACCCGCGTGCCTTTTTTTAAAATTAAATTCTTTCTTTAGAATTCAAATTTGTAAACTGAAAAAATAAAATTTAAACCATTTAAACAATTTCAAGAAATAATAAACTTATCATATTTCAAAGGAATTGGAAGATTTCAAGTTAACAATATTTAAGAAATTTTATAAGACCTACAATATTATTTTTAAAATTTCCAAATATTTTAAGCTTTTTTCAAAGATCCTAAAAAATTTCAGGGATCTTATTGAATAGGATTTAAAAGATTTTGATAGATATCAAAGATAGGGGGGCTTCCATAAACCACGTGGCCCAATTTGTACTACGTTTTTCCCCCCAACGCCTGTGTAAACAAACACACTTGGCGCTATTTCACAAAAGTATTAAGCTATGATTTTTATTATTTTTTTTACACCTGAACATAAAACCACGTGGCTCGGACTCGTAACCCCCGCTCCCCCATGTGGACCAGTTTGGCCAATCGTCGAACCCCCCCTTCCCCTGAAGAAACCACGTGGCTTATGGAAGGTCCCTTGCTACGGATTAGGATATTTTTAAAAGAAATTTAATGAATAATAATCGCTGGAGGATTGTATTGACACTAAATAATAAATCTCATAGCAAATGTTGCTGTTCGTTGTTTGCGTTGGCATATTATCCATAATAGTGGCTGGGGATTATATTGACCCTCAACGAAAACAGCGAAAACAAGTAATATCATTATTCTCTAAGAAAAGTAATGAGTGAGTTTAATTTAATTTATATATAGGGGAATTTAAATAATTTCTACTTAGTTTTAAAGATTGTAACGATCACCAAAGATTTTAATAGATTTTGAGGAATTTTAACGAATTTCTATAGAACATTAAAGAATAAAATACATTATATTTAAAGTATTTTCTACGGATTTCCACAATTTCAAGGGATGTGAAGGACCTGACGAACATTCGAAGGATTTGAAAAATGTTAAGTTATTTAAAAAGATTCCAATGAATCTCAAGCAATATCAAAGAATTCTTATAGGATTTTCAAATATTTCAAGGTATTTTAATGAAATTCAAATGAATTAAGGGATTTTACATTATCTATATTTATTTCAAAGGATTTATTCAATTTTAAAAGTCTCAAAGCTGTTTTAGCATATTTTAAAGAACTTTAAGAGGTTTCGAAGATTTCGAAAAATTCCCTAGGATTTGCAAATATTTTAGTCTCCTATAGAGAAATTTGAAAGAGAAATGTAATTTCAAAAAGTGCTTAGAGATTCTAAATATAATTTAAGGAATTTAAAGTATTTTAAGAAATTTTACAATCTCTAATGATTACAAAAAATTTCAAAGGTTTCTAGAGATTTGAGCGTTTTTTTTACAGAACTTTAATGATTAGGTGTAATTTAATTTATATTAAAGGACTTTAAATGATTTTTACTTATTTTAATAGATTTTCTCGATTTCTAAATACTAAAATGGATCTTACGGGGTTCAAAAAAATGTCTAAAGAATTTTAGGGAATAAAAAAATTGCATATAATGAGATTTCTGCATATTTCATCAATTTCAAGGAATGTGAAAAAATTAAAAACCTTGCAAAGCATTTTAAATAATTTAAGTAATTTTCAAAGTTTCCAAAGAAATTAAAGAGTATTGGAAAATTTCAAAATATGTCAAAGAGTTATGCAGGGTCTCAAAATTTTAAGGAAAAAAACTTCCAGTCATTTAAAAGATTCTAGAAAAATTTACGAATTTTCAAAGCTTGATTTCTATATGGCAATTTAAGGAAACAATTTAATTTACTTTATTTTCAGAAATTTTAAATGATTTCTACAGATTTCTAACCATTTCAAAAATTTTAAAGAAATTCAACAGGGGTTAAAAGATTTCTAGGTATTTGTACAGATTGAAACAAATTTCAAAGATTCTAATAGAATTACAAAAATATTGTAAAAGTCATCAAAAGATTTCAATGAAATTTCAAGCGATTTTAAAGATGTGAGGCAGGAGTTCATAGATTTTTATGGTGTGATTTTTATTTGCGCAAAATAGCTATTTTTAGGTATATTAATTCTTAATTTCAAATGTCACCTTCATATGAGATTATAATTAGTCTAAAATAACTCATTTCTTTGTATTTTGTTTACTTTTTACCTGAATTATGTCCATATTTCTGTATTATTTATTCCAACGCTGATTATCCTATTTTATAATCATTTTCTATATAATGATTTTGTATAACGAACTTGTAATAATCACGAAAAACTATATGAAATTTATCATAGGAAACATTATAGGCCCATACTGACTTTTCTATTCTTTTTTTTCGTGAGGATAGCTTGCAATTTTGTACGAAAGTCGCTTTCTTACCTTTCCTCAGGCACAGTTTTTTGTTTCGGGCGTTACTTAATTTATTTTTCAGATTTTTTTGAATCCCATCTATTATTATGCGTAATATAACAGTACTAATAATTAATAAAAATACGTTATCTGCTTTTAAGAGAATAACACGGTTTTTAAATATATGCTACCCCCTCCCCCTTCCCCTTTATTAACTCAAGGCCTCCTCACTTATTTTTTTACAATCTCAGACTTGCTTGTCTTACTTTCTTGACTCAATAATATTATTGATTTCTGTCTTATTATTACAATAAGGAGTTTTATCAACTTGTGAAGATAGGCTTTGTACTAAACTAAATTATAAATCGATTGTCATCTAACTGATCGAATGGTGTCGACGAACAACGGTTAAATCGATGTCCCAATGCCGCAGGTATATCCTCGATAGTTGAGTCTAGTGACTCTGCCTGGGGAAATAGAATAACATCGTTGGAACCCCATCTGTTTCATTCGTTAAAATTTTTTCTCATGCTTTGATGCAGAAAAAGTACCGTGAAAGTTAATTCGATGAAAGCTAATCGACGGGTGTTGTAAACTGAATAAACAAAATTGAAGACCCAATCGCAAGAATCATGTTTATATGTTTTATATTATAATTTATAGGGAAACACGCGTTTTTAGAAATTGATTCTTACAGAAACATCTTTTCATATATAATATTTTAAGATTGTGTAAAAAACGATTGAAAAATCTAACTTGAAAAATTTTGTGAAAAATTGTGCATTGGTTCATATTTTATAGTACCCGAACAGGATTTAAGCAAATTTTTACATAAATTCAATATATTTTTTGTTCTGCAGAATTATTTTTGTAAGAATTTGTTTAAGAATTTTTGTTTTTATTGGCGAAAGCGGTCCATACTCTTTTAATAAAGATCAAAGAAAAACTATTTTTCCTGAATAACCACTTTCATTTAAGAGGCCAAAAATACCTTTCGCGACGTTCAAAAGAAGTATAAAATTAATCAAATTGTAAAATGTATTGTATTATATCTTACTTAGGTTATACTTATTCATAAAGGTGAAGAATAAATCTGGTTTTGTTCCAAGTGATAATGAACAGATTATTCAACGTTACCCTCAATTTCAGTAACTTTACACTCTAAAGAGTAAGTTTTAATCAATAAGAAGTAACAGATTCGAACTCAATTTTGCCTGGTTCAAATAATGCGCATCCTATAATTAAGAAATCATTTAATAGTGACTTTTCAAAATTAGGAAATTTGAATCACTGATGAAATTAGTCATTTTGAATTATCCAATCTGTGCAATTTGCATTTTGAAAGGTACAATTTCAACTCAAAATGGAATAGTTAAATTTTGAGATGAAAAAATTAATTTAAAAAAATTTCAACAAAATATTTAAAAGTGCAACAAAAGATACGAGTTTCAAACTAACATGAGAAATGTGAAACCAAAGAATGAATTTCTAACAAGATAGTTTAACTTTCAATCAATTCATTGAATATTAAACCAAAAAAGTTACTTTCTCAACTTAAAATTTGAAATTAAAATAAGTTGAATTCAATCAAAAAGATAAATATTTGCACCATGAAGTTTTATCTTTTACCAATAAAGACGAATTAATCTAATCAGTAACATCCACTGAACAAATCGGCAATTTAGATTGATCAAAACTGTAACTGAAACTGTCATTGATTAAATCAGCAAATTTAACCAGTCATTTTAATCCATAACTTTTAAGGATTTAACTAGTCAATTACGGGTAATTTTTATTATTAAGAAAGTTAAAAAATAATTTTAATTTAGCAATAATTTTATTTCATTAGAGCAGACAAATTAATCACTTTCATCGACTTAAAATTAGCCATTTCATTGAGTGCTTCATTCAGTTACCAATATTGATTAATTCATCTGTTAAAGCGACTTTCTTATGTTGAACTTATTAAGTTCTTAGTTAAAGAATTCCTGATTAAGTTGTCAAATTTCTACTCATTTAAATTTAAAATATTTTTATTTGAAAATGATTAGAAAACTGATAAGTAAATACTTTTTCAGTAAAACTTGTCTTCTTTCTTTTTATTGTAAAAAAACTGGAAAAAGCGCGCCGCTTAATCCCATTTTACGGTATTATAAATTAGATAAATTATTAGAACATAATTATAACGCCACTTAACAAAATTATGACATCGAATATGTTAGCGAAGTTACAAAATTTCAGTTTTTAGAACTCGAAAATAATGTCTGTAAAGAATTTAAAAGAAATAAGAAATAATTAATTTTTTCCCGCGTGTAAGTGTTCACATCAGCATAAGAATAATAATTATTTGTAACATTTAAAAAATTTTGAAAATTACATACACGACCAAATAAAGCAAAAAAAAAAAGAGATGTGTTTAAACTTTTTCACATCCAATTTAAATACTTTTTGAATCATTTCAAAGTTTGATGTTCCGCTCGGTTGCACTTGGTATCTCTGCGGTTACTTTTATTCATATATGTTATGTATTAATATCGTTTAAACTTTTTAATTATTTAAAAGCAATGTGCTCAGTTAAAAAAAACGACAAAATTCCGAGTTTAAAATTTGTTACCTGAACGTTTTTAATGTAGGTTGTTTATCATATAATATCCTAAGAATAAGTTAGTGATGTTCAAATTAATTTTAAAATCTTTTTTTTAAATTCGTTCAGTTAATTCCTCATAAAATAAATTCCTTTCGAAGCCGCTTGTATATCCACAGCAAACGCAGACGTACATCATTTTCTTTCTAAAACTGATCTAAATTAAAAATCCGATACTTTATTTCGGAAATTGGTATATTCGTTCTATTTAGGCTGTAAAATAATGAAGGAAAAAATTCTTCCGGTTTTCTAAAATTCCTTCTTAATGAAAAGTGTTAGTCCAAATTTGACAACTTTATGGCAAAGGTTCCTAATATTGACTACGTTAAAATTTGTAGCATGAAAAAAGGAAGGAAAAACAATTCCGAAATTTATCTTTTTTAAAGAAAAGAATTCAAATAATATATTAGCTCCGAAATGATTAGTTTGCAGATGATTCCTAAATGTATGATATAGACATACGCAGAAGTAGAGGAAGCGGAAGGGAAGTCAGAAATGTTGGATTCTGGGAATAACGGGGCACAAATGGAAGTGCGGTGAACGCTTTTCGATACAACATATGACATATTTACAATTTTATATACACACATATATCCTATGTTGCATGTATTTGTACTCACATTTTAAAGGCGAACCTGCAGCCAGAAAGTGTCAAATATTTGAAACGTTCGAGGCATCCAGTAGTTCGCAAAGCTTTCAGAATTCACAATTGAGGGAAGCACACTCTTCTACTTACTATTTATTTTTTGAATGGAAAAGTGGAAGGTCGATTTCACGATTCCTGTTCGATTCCCATAATTTAAATCCGGATTAAATATTTGTCCTGTACGAATTTTGATATACCCAATAAATATACTTTTTTGTTGAAACCGAATTTAAATCCAACGTTTTATTTCGATCTGAACCTGAATTGTTCATACTTGACAAGTTCATCAAAAACAAGTGGTGTAACGATATGTTCCGAAAATCTCCCAATCATTGTTGTTGAAAACCTGATTTGTTTTTCATTACTCGAGGTTTTTTTCTATCTGAAACTTAAAATTTTGCTCAAATGTAATCTACAAATAATGTCTTTTGATAATAAAAATAATAGAAAACCTTATAAGTATCGAGAAACATTTTTGCTTTTTTAATAATCTTGGGTGGCTGAATTAAAACTTTTAATTTATGTATGAAATTATTGTAAATATTATTCATGTTTCATATTAGGTCTCTTCACTGAAAATAAGCATTTTTTAAAAAGAATTTAAATATAGAATCATAATGTTTCGAAGAAGGTTCAAACTTCCTAAATTTTTTAGGTCATACATATTATCTATGTACTATTATCTATGTATTATTATGTACTACTACTAATACTTCATTCATTCATTGGAAATTCATCTTTTTAAACGAACATTTACCATCGGGAAATGCGTATTTTTAATCAGAAATGATTAGATTTCAAAGAGAAACAATTTTTGAACATTTTTGTTAACGTTTTGTGACAAAAATCATTAGATTTTGAAGTTTCATAATTCTTGGACATTTTAAAGTTACATTAGCGTTTCACAAAAAAAACTGATATTTCAAAACAACAATTATTATAATTTGAAGAAAATTTAGAATCTTTTAACAGTTTTGAATTATGTTAGTGTTCTTAAATAGAAATTACGATTTCTGATTTACAAAAGTCAGTGTTCAAAGAAGATTCACAAATTTATTACAAGTTTATGTTTTGTTAGTGTGTTACAAGAAGAATATGGGAATTTTTAATAAAAATGTTTATAATTTGAACAAGATTTTAAATCTTTTGACAATTTCGAATTAGGTTGGTGTTTTTGTTGGAATCCAGTATTTTTAATGATAACATTGTATTTCCAAGAATATTTGTAACCTTGAACAATTTTAGCTTATGTTGGCGTTTCACATAAAAAAATTTTGTTTAAAAAAATCATTATATTTAAAACTAATGATTTTAGTTCAAAATTATAAATTTCACAAGCTTGAATAATTTTTCATTTTGTTAGTGTTTTTGTTGACGTCAAAAATTAAAATTGCTATTAAAAAGTTATCAGATTTTAAAAAAGAGTTATAATTTTCAAACTCTCTTGAAAACTGCTGAAATATCTAAAATCATTTGAATTCTCCTAAAGTTAGTAAGTTCTTCAGAAATGTATGAAGTCACTTGAAATTATTTTAATGCACAAGAATTCTGATCAAATCACTTGAATTCCCTTGAAATCTCCTGAAGTCAATTGATGTGAAGTGAGCAGTGACAGATGAGAAAGCAATTGCGTGTGTTCAGCTCGTTTCAAGCTGAAGGTACCTATTTGACTTATTTTACAAGTTTGATTAAATTATTCGTAGAAAATTTAAAAATAAGTTGAATGAATTAAATTTTTATCTTTGCTTATAAATAAGTAACTTTCTTAATGTGTGGCTATAGTTATAGTCAAGCAGATTTTCTGAATGAATAGTAAATATTTTGCTCATAAAATTATGAAGTCGTTAAAATTCCCCTGAAGTCACTTGAAAACTCCTGAAATACCTGAAGTCATTTGAATTCACATGAATTCACCTGAAGTTACTTTAAATCTCCTGAAGTAAATTGAAGTCATTTGAATTCTCCTGAAATCACTTATTCACTTATTATTTTAATTGATTAATTTGTGCAATTTTAAACTTAGTTTTATTATATAATATTTATTTTCTTGAGTGAAGTCAAGGTATATTTATGCAGCATTATCTCAAAATCCGCATTTTCTATTTTTCTCATTTCCTAATGGATTTAGATAGCTTAAGATTTTGGATGTAGTGTGCTCGTATATGTATGATACATTCCTAAAGTTTAAAAGAAATTATTCCACTGGGTTTTTAAATGTAATTGAAAAGATCTACTATCCACAGCGACCCAGTGATCGCCACTCTCTTCTGCATCATGTCCTGTACATATAACGTGTGAGGATAAAAATGGTATGTAATTCTAAACATCATTGATCATTGATCAAGACCGACAATATTAACAGAATAGACAACTAACAATGAGCTTTCTCAAGATGTTGGCCTTTTGACAGAGAAAAGGTGCATTCACAGTATTGAAACGTAAAGTTGATTATCAATCTATAATTTCGTATCTCGCACCTGCAATACGTCCAACTGACAACTGCATCGTCACTAAATCGCATTATTTAAAATGTAAGTTCGTCGATCGAGCTTGAAGTCCGGGTAGAGTTGAAACTCCCGGTTTCCATCTCTGACAACGAGAATATTAAGAATAGGCGGAATCGCATGAATAACTACTATTAACCAACGTAGCCTGTGCGAGCGACAATGAGCAGGCTGGAGAAAAATAATAAATTATGCTATATGCCCCAGCCACAGGTAAATAGAATTAATCACGCTACCATAGAAGCTCTATCAGTATAAGAGTTAACAGGGTTAGAGCCTGCTTAGCTAGAATTGAAGTCGGCTGGTCAGAAAGGAGCCAGGTTTAGTGACTTCCAATATAACAACGTGACTCCACACGTTTTCGTGGCCGAACCCACGTGTTTTTCATTGTAGGACCAACCAGTGTTGACAGACTGCACGACTATTACCAAGCAGCTGTTTTCATTAACGGTTCACACACGAATGGTAGTGTTGCTCTTCCGATTGAGGAATTCCATTCGAGAGTTTTTTATACGGATATGGAGAGGATGATTAATTAATGGGAGGCGGTCATCGTTTTTTAGATAAATAAAGAAATTTCAATCAAAATTGATTTTCTATCATTTAATTATATTCATGAAAGTAGTGCCTTTTTAGACGAATCAGTACTTTTGTTGGCAGGCATTTGTATTACATTAACTATGGGAGACTGTCCATTACGAATTTTAGTTTCGGTTTATTATGTTTTAAAGGACAGACCAAGTATTAATTTGTTATGTGGCCACAGGCCATATACATTTTGGCGAAAACCCCTTGCGAGCAACCAGTAGCTCAGGCAGTAGCGCCCCGGTGTCACAGCTGGAAGATTGCTTGTTCGATTCTGGCTGCCTGAAATTTATTTATTTATTAAAATGTTCTTTCATCTGGTTTGCTGTATATGATAGATGTAAATTCATATAAAGGACAATCCGGTCATGATGAAAAATCGTCGAAGGAGGAAGAATTCTGTCGGACAGTGACTTCCGGTGGTTTCCTAGCGCGGGAATAAACGCTATACAAATATTCAGTGGCATACGCTACTTATAATGGATCTCAAGCTGTAATTTATCACCGCTCATAACAAGGAGCCGCAAGTTTGTACATATTTCAACCCCCTCCCGCTTTTCTGTTCGCGGAGTCGACCCACCCCCGATTCTTATCCACGCACCCCTCACTGGCAGCCACCCCTTCTTTGAAGCGGCGACGTCTGCGGCGGTAACAGTCGACTTAAGGGGAGTATTATTTATATGCACCATTATATCACCAAGCCAGTGGAATATTGTTCAAGACATCGCGCATACATTATAGCTCGCTTTTATTGCCGAGACCACTTATTTGTTAACATAATATACACATTACGCAAAGGCGGGGATGGAAACTTCACTTGGGACGTCTGCTCCCGGATTTTGACTCGTGCCACTATGTCTATTTTGGGAGCTTTTAGATACGGTTGGTGATTTTTCGAGAACTTATGAGATGTCCACAGATTACTATAGAATGAATGAAAAGAAATTTCATCCTTATGTAAGCATTGTATAATATAATATTGTGTTTAGGGTAATTGAAAAAATACTGGGACAGTATGCGTCAGAAATATTAGGAACTACAAGTGGTCGTTCAATTTTTAAGCCACTTTTAGTAAAATTATAGCCTTATATAATGGATAATTGGTGCCGGTTTAAAAAATTTAATTATTTTTTTATTTAATAACAAAAAGGAAATTTGTTCAATTTTGAAATGTACCGCTTAAAAAAAACTTGGATTCATTCACAAACACTTAGAAAACATGACACAACTATTAAGAAAATGTTTTTGATAGCAACACAAATGTTAAAAAATTGATTGCATTTTTTGTAAACAAATAAGTGAATAAAAATGGTTTCGTGGGGATTGTCAGCGATTCGTTACTTGGTTCGTCTTGAATTTGAACAATTGATGGACAGATTGAGGTTTCTGATTAAATTGAGAAGAGTTAATAAATAATTTGTTATTTTATAAACAAATTTTACTAACGATTATCCATATCAGGTATTTATGGTGGAATAAATCAAGTTTTTACATAATCAATCCTATATTACTTGAAAATAAAACCTAATTACCATATTTTGTCATCCAATCAAAATTGACACTTGGTTAAACTTGGGTTATTTTTTGAGGTACCGATATAGTTCTGCTAATGCAATCAACTGTAAATAACTATAGCATAACAATTCCCAATGATATTTCGATTACAATGAACTATTTTTATTGTTAAAAACAAATTTTTATCATTTTCTGCACGTATAAATAAAATTCCTCCTTTTCATAAAATTAACAGCCATTATATAATTTCACATATATACCAATCTAATATAATTATATAATTATTTAATGAACGCAATTAACAATATCATTTAAACTATTTCCTTTCGACGCAATTAACTGTTAATAACAAATTATTAAACTTTTTTATATACTTCAAAAATATCCACTATTTTCATTGTAATTAATAATTTAAATAACGCAGCCGTACACAGTATATAATACAGGATTTTTACCAATCATTAGGTTTCTCTAATAAATTATCAATTGTTATAAAATGATATAAAGAAATTATTGCCAAGTAATTTTCAGTATGTTTCACGATAAAAACGAAATTTTTAGTTTAAAAATACATCAGGCGAAAAAAATTGGTTTATACAATTATTAGCAATAATAACAAGAGTGGATCGTTATCGAAGTGTCTAAAAAAGTTAAGAAATTTTTTATTATTAGTTCATCATTTTAGTGGAACAAAGTTAAACGCTAAAGCATAGACAAATAAGTAATCTGATACTTAAATTTTTAAACAATTATTAAAAGTTATCGATTCATATCAAAAGCCGTTGTTTATAATTGCCTGTTTCTTCAGCGAACAAAGCAAAATTTTATTTATAAATACATAACGTGATGAAAATTATTTTATATAACTGTTGTTAATAAGAACACTTCTTCATTTTCATTTGCATGCCCTAAAAACTAAATAACTTACGTATTTAGAGTTAATTGCGTCTAAAGAATCAAGTTTAAACTACTGAAAATAGCGAATTAGTGAATTTTTTAATTAAGTTTCTTTACAAAATTATTAGTCTTTATGTGATAACTGAATAGTATACTAAAGTTTTATTCTTCAAGAATATATTACCGATTCCATGAAAAAACTCATTTATTCTGTCATAAATACCTGATATGGATAATTGTTTAGGAAATAACAAATGATCTATTAAATTATTTTCGAATAAATCTAAGTATTTGTTGAATATCGGTACACTTCAAGTTATTTTTTATTATTGAATGAAAAATAATAATTGTGTTCTCAAAATCAATTGGTTGATGGACGTTTTTTCCCCACCGTGTGCAGTTTTTAATTTTGGCACCATATTTTTTTACATTATTGATATTTCTAAAACATTCAACAAATTAAAAAAAAACATGAAAGTGTACGTGCTAGTTCAAAACTTTGACCAAATAAAAGTAAAAAAGAAATTTTTAATAAAATGTTTCATCAATATGGAACATTTTTGTTTTTTGTAGTTAGAATATCTGGATTTCTTATCATTTTACTTTTTATTAATTAAACCTGATTGTGACTCTTCTGAATCACGAGACCTCGTCATTTAATACAAGGATCGGCCACGCCACCGCGCACCACACTGCTGTTCCAGTGTCAAACAGTGAAGAAAAAGAAACTCTTTTTAAGGAAAAAATATCGGGCAGGTCAATTCCTCATGAATTTAAACCTTTTTCTTTTCTATTGGCCGTAAGTTTTCCAGGTATAGCGAGCAACTTCGGATATTTCACTCCAAGTAAAGCAAATGAGTCAAAAACTCACAATTTAGTTGCGACGTTTCGTTGGCATGGGTTCGCCAAACTCATCAGACAGTGTTGTTGAGTCTATATTCGATCCAAGACTCGTATTCATTGAATAATTCATAAATTCGCCTTCCATAACTTAATTGGAGAAGAAGTTTCGAAACGTCGCAACTAAATTGTGAGTTTTCGACTCATTTGCCTTCTCAAAATCGAAACTTCTTCTCCAATTAAGTTATAGAAGGCGAATTTATGAATTATTTAATGAATACAAGTCTTGGATCGGATATAGACTCAACAATACTGCCTGAT
>NC_046658.1:55931897-55941235 GCF_010883055.1 Belonocnema kinseyi | reverse complement strand
GCCCTATCTATGCTTTCGATTATCTTATTTTGGAAATCTATGCGCACATCCGGTTTCTTTAGGTTCTCAATTTTGATTCGCGTTTGTTTTGCTTTCTTGGGTTTCTTTTTTCTCCAACATAAAATTGTATTTTAAATTTAAAGAGTTATTTTGAAAATAGAAGTTACGGAAGATGAAAATAAGGTCATTATTCATGAGAAAGTTTTCTATTTAGGTATCTGTAAGTTTTAAGATTCACGACAATCTATAATGGAGTTTGTCCTTTGGCGAGAAAATAACAAGAAAGTCTAACAAAGGCACAGCCAATATTTATGTTTAAAAATGATTTCTCCTTGCCCGTTAGAATTCTATCTCCTCTTGAAAGATAAACAAGAGGACAAAATCGCTCTAGAAAGGCGAGGCGTATTATAAAAACGACAAAGGTGGAAGGAGAGAGAGAGAGAGAGTGCCATTTAAACTAGTGCAGTTTTGTTCACAGGGGGTGGGCATCGAGAACGGAGGGTGCCATGCAATGATGGGTGGTGATGGTGGTTGTGATGGTTGGGGGACATCACAATACCGCGTTTAAATTAAATTTAAAGTGTCATCCCTCGGTGGAATATAGGTTGGGATTGTATATTCTCGAAGAACCAAGCACCTAACATTACAATTTTCGAGGTTCTGCGATATTAGGGACCAAAGTGTAATAATAAAACCTAATAATAATAATAATAATAATAATAATAATAATAATAATAATAATAATAATAATAATGCGGAAGGCGCTGTAAGAAATTCAACAACTGAGAATCAGAATTAAAAATATAATAATTGTATATACTAATGTATATAAAATTGAATAATACAAAATAATAATCATGAAAGATAAATAATAATGTAGAAGGTGCTATAATAATTTAGACGACTGAAATTAGAATTAAGAATATAATAAGTTCGATGTAAAACATATGAAAAATATCTGTGTTTTGTCCACTATATATAAATTATATATAACTTTTTCACCTGGGATACATTTATGAATAATATAAAAAAATATTTCTGCCGCACGGGCACATTCTCGTTAGGCGCGGCGCTTCACCCTCGTTTTCGTACGTTTAATGCGTACACTAACTATTTTTTATCAAATATTATAAATACTATAACTGGAATCGAAAACTGTGATTTGAACTTCTGAGGAATTTTCATCTTAGAATGTAATGTTTACCATTTCTGTCAGAAAATTTAATTCTCAAACAACAATATAATAAAATTTTCAATCAAACACATGAATTTTCAACCAAAATGATGAATCTTCAACAACAAAAAAAGTACTTTTTTAACCAAAGAGTTCACCGTTTAAACAAATAGTTGAATTTTCAATAAAAAGATGATTTTTTTACTAAGAAGATGAACTTACTACCAAAAAAGACAAATGTCCAACCAAATAGTTAAATTTTGAGCTCGAAAAGATAAATCAATGGGTTCTACGAAGAATAGGCTATATCTTCATCACTGTTAAGAATTAGGCTAACTTCATTTTGTATGAAATTTAGTAAACACGTGGAAGTGTTACAATAAATAAATTTTTTTTTAATTTTCTGTTTTGAATGCTATAGGAGCCTAAATTACATTACAAACTGTAATAAAAAATTCTGTAGTATTGAATTCGTAGGAAATGTTTCGATAAATAATGGGTTATTTATTGCTCCTGAAAACTTAGGTGAATGAAGTTAGCCTAATTCCTAACGGTAACGAAAATATTGCCTATTCTTGGTAGAACCCATCAAAATGTTTAAGAAAATGGTTGAATTCATACCCAAAAAAGGTGAATTTTTGAACCTAAAAAGAAATAGTGAAATTTTCAGTTAAAAAATTAGATTTCAACGAGAAATGATACAAATTTTTAACAAAACAGTTTAAATTTTAAAAGAAAGAGGTGAACCTTCAACTAAAAAGATTAAAATTTAGCAAAATAGTTTAACGTTTTAATCAAGCAGTGAAATTTTTTACCAAAAAATATGACTTTAACAAAATCGTTGCATTTTAAACAAAATAATCAAATTTTCAATTCGAATAATCGGATTATTAACCAAACAAGATGAATTCCGAACCAAACGTATAAGAGACATGTCAGCAAAAAAATGTTTTAACCATAAATAGTTGGATTTTCATATTTCATATTCGAAGTTTTTTGGCAAACAAGGGAAATGGAAGAATTCTTAAAAAGAAGAAAGAAAGAGGGGAGTAGGGGAAAGAATGTGATGTCTGAAATATGAAAGTGATTTTCTAATAAGTTGTTAAGTTATTATTGAACTGTAACTGTTGCAGGACCATTTTTCGTAAAATTAGATAACTTTTTAAAAATTGATCATGATTAAGCATTTTAAACGTTATCTAACTTCGTAACTTTACCATCACTTACCCCCCTCCCCCCTGTTACTAAGCGTAGTTTTCGGCGCGAACCCCTTCCCACCTCAAATTGTTAACGTAGTTTATGGACGGCCCTTTAGTCAATACTCTAATCTAATCTGCCACAAAAAACTGGGGTTTCTATTAAAATCCATTTTTGTTCCAAAGGAGCTGTAAGAAGAAGGAACTCTCATAGATGGCACCACTTTCTATGTAATGTTCTCATATAAAACATTTTTCACAGTAAAAAGAAAATTAATTCTGCGTAAGCGATCAGACGATACGTTGTAATGAATTGCTTAAAAATTATTATTGCGATTGGAAATACAAAAATATGTTATTGAGTTTCTTTAATGTCATAGATTCAATTAAGTTTAGATTCAATTAAAATTCAAGAAAATAACATCAATTTTTACCATGTACAATACGTGAGAAAATATTTTCCGATTGGGCTAAAAATCGCAGGGCATCATCATCTCATGCAAGAAACTATAGGAGTTAAGATCCCAATTTTAGGCTGTATGTTTCAAATTCTATAGAGGAGAAAAATCCATTAAAAATATTAAAGAATAGTAATAATAACTGCAGATATTATTGGACCTATCACGAAATGAGATGACAATAAGCTTTCCGGACATGAATGACGCCAGAGAAGTTTATATCTATGTATACAGATATAGATGATACAACACAAGAGCACCCTTCAGTATCTTATAACTGTCAGTTTCACCCTAAAATTTGTGGTGAAGCTTTAGGGGTGACTGATTGGATTTATTATCAGATGCCGAAAAGTTTACGCTATAGATAGGTGTTGCTTCAATTTATTGAAATAGTGTTTATTTAATATTAATTGAAGCAGATAATTATAATTGAAACTACAATTTGAATCACGTCTATTCAAAATAAATGTATAATGAATGGAAATTTAAATAGATAAATATTAAGTGTTTAATATATTTCTTTAATCCCTTTAGGATACTTAATTGTAACCATATACAGGATGTAAGATCCTGTATAATTTTTTAAAATTTTAAAAGATTAAAATTTGAATGATATTCGATCTCAATTAAGTTATTCCTTGGTGTGATTTATTCGCAGATATTAAATATGAATCTGCCTTCTAAATTCGTATGAATAAGTAATTTCGAATTTCTTTCACACGCCGAAGCCTTATAGAAAATATACAAAGAAATGAATATGTAATTTTAATACATTTTTAATGGGCTTTATCAGAAGAAATTTCGGAAATGAAAATAAATCTAAGTAATATTTATAGTAAGAAATTACTGTCAGTCACACAGTGATTTAGGAATGGATTTTCGTAGAAGGATTTAGCTCCAGATCGCAATTCTTAAACTATTAACTTTTTTTTTAATCACCCAGTATAAAATTTCTAACAAACGTCAGAATGTCGATTTTTTATTTTTTCATTCGAAAAATATTGAATTAATAGATATATCACAATAAATGGCAGAGTCGAAGTACTATACTTTCAATGAATTAAAAACAATGCAAATGGACGTAAAATTCTTATAAATTCATTCCAAAATACTCATTGGATGTACATAATTGGTTTAAAAATAAAAATTATTATTACTGAAAATATGCATTATGTATGAAGAAATGCGCATGTTTAATTCTTTTTCAGGATCAATTATTTATCATTATTCCAGCGTCTTCGGGAAAAAGTAATATTTGTCATTTTTATTTTTAAAAAATACATTAACAAACCTCATTACCATAATTTTCGCTTTGAAAAACCTTTCATTTTAATAATAAAAATATAACGTTATTTATGAATATAAAATTCCACAGGGTTAATCATTTGTGCATTTAGTTAAATATTGTTATTGTTAGTAACAAAATACGATAACAATAATCATAATTATACAGTCTTATGAGCAAAAATATTTTCTGTCAATCAATTATTGCAAAAAATATAATAACATAAGTGCCAGGAATTCGAACATCGTACATCGTAAACTTTTTTTATTTGCTCTCAGCCAAACCGAAAATGATGGTCTTCAGGCTTGTTAACGTAATTTCTTTATAAATATTATGAATATTAGTTTTCCACAAGGATTTTGCATGAGATATCATAAAGCATTAAACTTCGTTTGATTTTCATCTTAAAGAAATAATTAACTTTAAAAAATAATTAAGCATTTCCTGGTCTAAAGGAAATGCCACAGTATAATTGACTTTATTGTTGCGGATGAAAGACTAAGAGAGAGTTAGTCAAAGATACGAAGGTCATGAGGGGTTCTGAATGCAACATTGATCATAACCTTCTGATCTCCAAAATTACATTGGGTCGGGGATGGAGAAAAAAGAGAACCAAGAAAATAAAACAAACGCGAATAAAAATTGAGAACCCACAGAAACCGGGTGTGTAAATAGATTTCCAAAATAAGATAATAGAAAGCATACACTCTAAATATGAATCAGTGAAAAATTCACTGATCGAAATAGTAGTTAGACATTTCACTGATTAATTAGTGGTTTCGTACTTATTCACTAATCAGTTTATTAACACCATAGTAAATCATGTGAGGCATAACCTCTAAATTTTTAAGTTAAGCGTTGTTACTCTTTTACTTAAGAAACAAGAATAATTCCTAACTGAAATATATTTTTTTTCAATTTTCGGGTTGTAAGTCTGCTTAATGAACTGCGGGATAAATAAACTCTAACTCATATAGGAAGTACATGAGAGTCCAATCTTGAAATTAAAGCAATATGTGAGGTTGTTTGTCATTTAAAAGCATCGGAACTTTTCACCTTTTTTAATATTTGATCATATTTATGGAATTAAAGTTTTTACTATGATTCTTTGATTGAATGTACTAAAATATCATTTTATTATGATTGCTAAATTGGCATAGTGCTGTGCTGCCAACCCTCAAAAGTGATTATTTCACTGATACAATAAGTAACCTTTTACTGATTATCAGTGATCCATTTCTGGCGGTTTGAATCAGTGAAATTTCACTGATTCATATTTAGAGAGTAGATAAGCAAACCTGGGAGGCGCTTATAAACAACAAACATATAGAGGGCGCATGGACTAAGTTCCGGGATATCATTGTTAGATTTGCGACCGAAGTATGTGGCACCGCGGTTGTAGGAAGGATGTATGATGATGCATGGTGGAATGATGAAATTCAGGCTACCCAAAAAGCAAAGAAAGAAGCGTACAGGAGAACTTTGAACAATGCAGGTCTTGGCGATGAGGAAAGAAATAGACGTATAAATAATTACAGACGCAAAAAGATCTGGATAATCAAACGATTAATTAAGAAAAGTCAAGATAAAATTAGAACAGAAGAATAGAAGAAAATACGAAACAACTTTGAAGGAAGCAAAAAACTATTTTATTACAAAATGAAGGTAAATAAAAAGTACAATATTTGCAAACATGAGAACCAGTAATGCTATATGATGCAGGCGGGATACCAGGCGCTTTCAGAGATTATTTTAGAAGACAATTTGGAGATGAAGTTATTGGGCACCACAACTGCGATGTAGAACACGATGCGTTAGAAAACTTCATTGAGAAAGTCTGTGTCACTGAGCTTCGGGATATAATTTAGAGCTTGAAAAACGGCAAGGCTAGGGGGTAGAATATATTAACGCTGAAATGCTTAAACACGGTGGCGAGTACATACAACATAGAGTGTGCGTATTTATAAATTTATGTTTCGAGATGGGAGACGTCCCAGTCGATTGAAAAAAAGCGATTGCCGTACAAATATACAAAAGAAAGGGAGATAAAAGCGACTGCAATAATTATAGAGGCATCAGCCTATTAAGTAAAATATACTCAAAATACTTATTCGTAGGGTAATGAAAATAACAGAAGAAAAGATTTGGAAAGTACAAAGTGGGTTTATGCCTACAAGCTATATAAACAATATATACGGGTAGCAAAGCAAGTGTAAGGGTAACTGGGAAATTGAGTGACTGTTTTGGTATTATTCAAGGAGTTAGACAAGGATGCGTTATCTCTTCATTGTTATTTATATTATTTATGGACAAGTGTTTAAGAGTGGCTCTTTTCGACGAAGAAGGTGTGGATCTCGAAACAATAAGGGTACGTGGGTTAGCATTCGCATATGATAAGGTTGTTATTGAAGAGAAAATCGAAGACTTGCAAAGAATGTCGAGTAACCTGAATGCAAGCATGACGAACATAGACCTCAAAATTAACGCAAATAAAACACAAAATATGGTGTTCGAAGGAAAGAGTGAGAAAACGATATACAGCATAGTATTAAATGATGTGAGAATTGAACAAGTTGATAAGTCGGTATACCTTGGTATCTTATTTACCAGAGACGAGAAGATAGATGAGGAGTTTGATAGACGCATAAACGAATGTAAGATAGTTATTGGTAGAGCAGGGCCCCTTATCAGAAGTAAAAATATATCACATAAAGCTAAAATGGCAATACATAATTCCACATTTGTACCGACTGTACTAGACGGTAGCGAAACATGGACCCATGAAGGAAATGATAATAGTGAAAATAATGCAATTGAAATGAGATTCTTGGGCACAATATGCAGGAAAACTCTGATGGACAAAGTGAGTAAAGAGATAATTCTCATAGAATTTGGTGCAGAAGAGACGTTAGTAGACACATGGGAAGTAATCGGTTAAAATGGTTCAGGCATGTTGAGAGAATGTCAAATGAATAACTAACGAAACAAGTGTAACAAGGTGAAGTAAATGGCAGCGAGCCCAGAGGTAGACCGCGAAAAGAATATTTGAATGTGTGAATGCGACCCTAGTTAGAAGAGACAAAAGAAGGCACATAAACACTAGAGCCTGCATTGTGTACTTGACTGCAATCCAGTCCGTCAATGATGGGGTAAAAACCAGGCTTTGTCCGACATTTTGGGGCACGCTGCTCTCATCAGAACACTTGTTTCGATTATAAAATGCGTCCGTGACTGATGATACCAGGACAAACCCGTGCAAAGACTATTCCAAAAATTTAAAAATCCAACTCTAACCAAAAATGCCTTCCACATGTTGGACAGTACCCATCTTAAGTCTGTAAGGACATTCTAAATATTCAAATATAATATTTAATAATAATTTTAATTTTAAAACCAGCTGTGTCACAGAAAATAGGAAAGCTAAAGTTCACATCGATTCCAGGCGAAAGATTCACCGCAACAAAAATTAACCTTACCGGATAAACTTTACATGAATCGAAGATAATTTTTGATTTTTAACCTTGCCTGCATAATCTTTCGCCTTATAATCGATCCATTTTTATTCGATATGTAGCGAGGATTGCGACGCCAGCGCTATCTATCGTCGTTTAACTTCATTAAATTGGAGAGAACCGGGGATTCTCATCTGTCAGTTGCTTGTTGCGCTTTTTGCTAAATGATACTAAGTAAGTTTTACTTCCTCTACAATAGTCTAATTTATTTCGAAGGAAATATATCATTAAGAACATTTTTTTTTCGTGTTTTCGGTTACTCATTCTACATGTTTTACCGAAATTTGCTCACTTCCACGTCAAACAGCAGACAAGATCAAAATTGTTCTTCTAACCTCGGTGAAACTTTTGCCAAAATATTAAACATTTTTAACCGTTGCAAGTCTTACCTGCAACAAATTTTAACTTTTGTTTTTTCTGTGTCGCTTTAAATCTGATGTCCCGATTTATAGCTAGAATTAACTTATACATTGCCCGTTTCCCATTGATGTTAAGGACGCCGTAGAAGACAACAGCTTTTATTCCATCGTGGGATAAACTTTTGACAAATAGCATTACGTTTTTTATGGATTTTATACTGAAAAACTTGGAAAAAAGTGAATCTGTTGAGATTTGCGACCTACAGCTTAATCTGTCCGCGAAATGAGTAAGCCAATAAAATACAGTTAATAGTAAAAAATTAATTCTTTTAAATTTCCTGAATCAATATAAAGTGTGTTCCTCAAGCAAATAAAACTAATAAATAAATAACACACATTTTTATTTTTTTTTTGTACAAAAATTTTTTAAGTTGACAAATGGCCAAACTTTAAAGAACGAAATCAAAGTACAGGACTTGTTTACACATTTGCAATCGAAATATTTGCAAAGTTTAGAAATATATTTCAATTAAAAATTTCTAACATTACAAGATTTTATAATAAAAGTATGAAATAATTAATATTCTGTAGAGTGCAGAAGGATTTATAGTGTAACTTTTTTAAATTTTGATATCTTGAGTCAAAAACTTAAATTTTATATGCGTATACAATTTTAAGTTCTCTTCAAGTTTTCAACTGTTCAATATAGACAGCCTATTCAAATAGGATTTAGCGACTTAAATTCAAAATTGTTTAACAATATTATTACTTTCAGCACGGCAACTACTTTAAATAGCAAATTTTGCTTTATTGAATAATTCATAAATTCGCCTTCCATAACTTAAATGGAGAAGAAGTTTCGATTGGAGAAGGCAAAGGAGTCAAAAACTCACAATTTAGTTGCGACGTTTCGTTGGCATGGGTTCGCCAACCTCATCAGGCAGTATTGTTGAGTCTATATCCGATCCAAGACTTGTATTCATTAAATAATTCATAAAATCGCCTTCTATAACATAATTGGAGAAGAAGTTTCGATTGAAGAAGGCAAATGAGTCAAAAACTCACAATTTAGTTGCGACGTTTCGTTGGCATGGGTTCGCCAGCCTCATCAGGCAGTATTGCTGAGTCTATATCCGATCCAAGACTTGTATTCATTAAACAATTCATAAAATCGCCTTCTATAACATAATTGGAGAAGAAGTTTCGATTGAAGAAGGCAAATGAGTCAAAAACTCACAATTTAGTTGCGACATTTCGTTGGCATGGGTTCGCCAGCCTCATCAGGCAGTATTGTTGAGTCTATATCCGATCCAAGACTTGTATTCATTAAATAATTCATAAATTCGCCTTCTAT
>NC_046658.1:55923653-55931797 GCF_010883055.1 Belonocnema kinseyi | reverse complement strand
ATAATAATAATAATAATAATAATAATAATAATGTGAGAAAAGGAACGCCTTTCAACTCTGCTGGTATAATATACAGTATTTTTAAATGGGATAAGGGCTCGTAAGTCGTATCCCAGAGCAAGGTCAAAAGGCGTTACATTTCTCAAAAAAATTGTATTTAATGTCTTATTTGAAAATATCCATCTCTTCTTAAGGGGCCGTTAAAAAACTACGTCACACTGCCAGGTTTGAGGGGGATATGGGGGGGGGTCAGATTTGATAAAAATTTTGATGTAGAGGGGGGGGATATAATGAAATGCGCAGAAAGAAAATTCATCTTTTTTCGTTCCCTGGTAATTCTTTTTTTTTCTAAATTAATTTTGTTATCTGCAAATTTCTACTATTTTACTTTTGGTTCAAAATTGATCGCTTTTCATTAAAAATTCAACTATGTTGAATTTACTAGGCTGAAAAAACGTTGAATTGAAAAGTAAGTTGAGAAATGGTGTATTTTGCTGTATATTCGTATTTTTACATTCACATAATTTATGATTGAGAAAGAATTAGTATTCTACGAAATTTGACAATACAGTTTTTCAATTGAACTGCACGTTTTTCGACCCCCCCGGAATCTGAAAATAAAGTTTTGGTGATGGCGTCTGCCTGTCTGTCTGTCCACCCGTAAACACGATAACTCTCGAAAATTTGAACGGATCAAATCGAGCTTTGGTACACATTTTTTTATGTCCTAAAAGAAAGGACGAGTTCTTTAACCAGCCATTTTGGATTAAATTCCAAAAATTATACCTTTTTCACAATTCTTGGAAACATTTTTTTTAAGATTTAAAATATATCTGTATGGCTATTCATATTAATCAGAAGGCAAAAAATTTGTCCAAATAAGTCTTTTAGATAAAAACAAAATTATCACAGTTATTATAGCAAATCTAAATGTAAAAAATCAATCTAAAATCCAAATTTTAAGCCAAACAAAGAACTATACGACAAAAGTCAAGAAAAGAAAAACGTTGCTTTTTGGAAATCCTACAAGATTACCATAACAACTTTTTGTATTTTCTTGAAAAATTGAAAATTCAAATTTTGATCCCACAAAAAATAATGAAAAATCAAAAATACCATTTTGCGGTCAAACAATTAAAGATACGAAAAAAAATTTAACAAAAATTATGGTCCTAAAAAAGAACTGTTACGAAACTGTTACAAAACATAATTATTTAAGGAGAATTGTGCATCTAAAATGCATCTACAAATTTTCTATGAATTACTTTTTTTGGTTCAAAATTAATGTTTTGAACTGCAAATCGCTCCAATTTAATTATTCCATTTCTTGTGAGCAAGTAAACGTTTTAAACTCAAAATTGATTAAAAAATTAACTTTTATACTCAAAACTCATTTTCCCAGGTTGAAAATTTAACTTTTTTGTGGCGCTTCCTCATTTTAGGTCTCCAAATTCCACAATTTGGTTTACTTTTTTTTCTCAAATGAAAAACCGTTGTTGGTTAAAGATTCATCTCATTCGATAGAAATTGTTTCTGTTTTAGTTAAAAGTTCTACTGATTTTAGTTCAAAGTTGAACCACTTGGTTGCAAACTCAACGACTTTGTTAAAAATTCATCCCTTTCGCTTATTTGTATGAAATGTCAACTATTTAGTAGATATTTCTTGGTTGAAAATTCAACTATTTTCTAAAAAAATCGTCCTTCGGTTTGGAGATTTAACTATTTGTTTAAAAATTCCACTTTTTGTGATTTAAGTTTCATCGTTTTTTTTTTGAGAATTCAACCATCATTTGATTGAAAATTCATGTTTGTAGATTGAAAACAAACTATTTGGTTAAAACTTCAACTAGTTCATTGAAAATTGCTCTCTTTTGCTTTAAAGATAAACTATTTAGTTGCAAATGCAACTTATCTTTCTTAAATACTCCAGATAATGTTTCCCACGAGAGAAGGGCCGAACTTTCCGCATAAGAGTGGTAAACTGAAACCTGGATTAAAAAAAGTTTGGTTTTATGACTTACAAATTTTCAGCCCTCGATATTTTGGTGATACGGGCACCGCGGGACCACAATAGGGCTTTCAGCCATGCGTGGCAAACAGCAGCGTATCGACCAAGAGGGCAGTGCGCGAGTACTATTGTATAGTGCATAATATTATGTATTCCAATTAGTAATGGTTCAGACGGCCCTGAATCTTTACGTTTGAATTCCCTCGATTTACAACCAAGACGACTGCAAGTCATGCCCGAAACTGTTCTCAAATGCAGGTTATAGAGTAGTTTCTTGAAAGAAAAGTGTTCTTTCCCTTTTTTGAAACAAAGTTACATAGTGTACAGAAAATAATATAAAATAAATAAAATAAAATGAAATATGATATACATCAATCCGACTATAGAAGCCGTTTCGGGGATACCCTTTATCTCCTTCGTACAATCTTGGGACTCGCCAAACCATAAACAATGAGGGCCGTCTGAATCATTTTTGTTGGAGTTTCGTCTGAAAAAATGTTTTTTTTTTGTAATTATTTTTGCCATTTTGGTTTTATAATGTCCTAATGAGCGTCAAAATGTTTGTGCTCGAAAATGAAACATGATACAAGTACTGATTTTTAAGTATATGTACGTACATATATCAGGATGGCCATTTTAACGAAAGAAAAAAATTCTTGCTCATTTTCTGTGTCTTTTGCGGTTCGCAAACATTTTTCACGGCCAATAAAATAAAAAAATTCCAACTCCATTTGAAATTATAAAAAATAACGTTTTAGAATGTTTTAATTAAAGAACTTTTTATTCGAATTCTCAATAATTTACGCGTATAAAATGGAAAGTAGTAACACTTTCTAAACTGCATTAAACTGCAAGTTTAGAATTTTTAACTTTTAGAAATGATATTGTTCAAAGATTCAGATTCAATTCCAAAAATATAATTTCAAGCTGAAAAAAGTGAAATTTTTTTAAATCTGAAAACTTCGTAAATTATAAGTTAAATTATTTTAATTTCAAATAGTTAAAACATCCTTGAAAAGCTTTAAAATTTTATTTCCAAATCTTGAGAAATCTAGAAGTTGTTTTAAATTGTTTCCAATTAAAATTATTTAAAAATTTTTCTAAGAACTTCTAAATATTTTAATAAGTAATAAATGGCAAAAGATAAGTGTTTTTTATCAAAAATGTTCCACTTAAAAAGCTTATAATTTTTAATTGTTCAAGTCTTTAAGTTTGCATTTAAAAATTTTTTAAATTACAAATGTCTGCTTAAAAATAAAAATCTAAATTGGAACATTTTTAAATTAAAACATTTTTGAATTATGCATTGTAAAGTGGATCGTATCATAATTAAAAAAGATAAATATTTAACTCATTATTTTAAAAGCTGTTAAAATGAAACTTGAACATATTTTTCTTCTAAATATTTGTAAATTTCCCGGTAAAAAAAAATAATTTCGCAAAATAGACTGTTTTGAGGCACCTGATTTCACTTCGTCTAAAAGCTTATACTATGTCTGTTCAAAAGATAAACGCTTCCTTTTGTTTTCCCATTTTCGTAATGCCTGATGCTTATACCTGGTTACGCAACGCAACGCATAACATAAACCTTAACATAAACACTGAGTGACTGAAAGCTAACTGAAGCGACTGAAGCGACTGTCGGACTGTCGCGAAATATTGGCAAAAATTACTGAAGCAGACGAAACGATTAACCGTCGAGGATACTGCCCGCTTTTTGCATACACTCCTGCATTGTTGTGCAGTTGCTCTGCTGACCTAGCAACTTCCTCTCTCACCCCCTTGGACCACCTTGTCCTTTATACCGGCAACTTTTCTTGCGGGATTGCAGTTTAAATATAATAAATATAATAAAAAAATAATGTATCAATATATATGTATAATAATAAAACCGTGAATTAGCATATGAATATATTATATAATTGGCAATATTTCACTATTGACATGTCCTTTTCCGTTTCCTGCTTGTCTTAATTTATTAAGGACAAGGGACAAGGCTATTGTAATGCCTGAGCAAAATCGAAACGGCAAACATGTGGATGGAGATCTCAATGTCGGAAATCGAAGGCAAAAGGGGGCCATGCGCGAGGACCTATAAATTTCAGCGGACAATGATATCCATGTCGAGCTGCACCCCCTGAAGGAGCAAGTCAGTCCCATTTTCACCCCGTTTTCTACAAGACTACAGACATCTTTACGACCTGAATTTATAACCAATACTTGTATTCTTTGCTCCACTTATTGAACAAAATTTATTGCTCATCTAACTTCACTTTGGCGACAATTCAGGTATGCATAGGGACCAGGTAAACGCAAGGGAGTCACTTTTTAACGAACGTCGCACGTTCCTTATAAGCCCCCTTGTCTACATACTTACTTTATATGAGAAATGAACGAACGAAACGTGATAAAGCGATCTTTTGAAAAAAAATCAAGATAGTGATTATTTCTAACTGAAAAAAACGGTTTAGCTATCCCAGCTAAACTTTTAGCTGAATTTCGTCTTCTATAAAAATATAGATATTTTTCCTAAATATCTAGCGGCTTCAGCTCAATTTTTCCATTTAGAAATTATCTAGATAAATTAGGTAGATCAGTTCAATATAGGAAAATTTAGCTGAAACAGCTAGATATTTAGTATAATAGCTATAATAGAACTTTAGGTAACACAGCTGTATTTTTTTATAAGACGAAATCCAACTAAACGCCTAGATGGGACAGCTAAACCATTTTTTCAGTGGCTGCATGTTTGAAATATGATCAATTCGATGATCAAACTTAATTTGCAAAAAAACGTTTTTTTCCCCGGCTTCAACGTCTATCCATGAAATCATATCAATGAAATAAGAAAATGAATTTACGACTACCTTACTAACACTGTTTTAACACTGGTTAAAATTAAGAAATATGTTTCAATATTTCTTTTATAACATGCATATAATTTCACACAACTTTTACATTTGATTATTAGATTGAAAATAAAGTAATCCTGTACAATGTTATCTTCTGATTTCGTATGTAAACAAGAAATTCTAAATTTATATTATTATAACATAAATAATCAGTGAATTATATACTAAACTAAAAGTGAATAAATCCATTATCATGTAGTTAATAACTTCAAGACGCACCAGTATTATATTAAATTAAACAGTTTTTATTTTAATTTAATTTATGTGACAGCTTCATTTTTCGCTTAAATGCATGCTAAGTTAATAGAACCTAATATGAAAACCAAACTATTGTTGGTTGAATGTTCATTCTTTAAAAAAAATCATGTAAGGTGTTTTTTTCTACTGGTCAAAAATCAAGACTTTTTTAAGATTGATTTTTATTTCTAAGTTGTGAAATTTTCTCTATAGCTCATCTGGAATTCGAGCCCAGGCCTTTCAGATTGCGATTCAGATTTGGAGTTAGAAAAGTCATCTTTTTTGCTTGCACTTTTTCTTTCTTTTCAATTCAACTACAGTCAAACCCCTCAATAGCCCTCCCTTCTGTAGCCCTTCCGAGAATTGACGCCGCGCAGCAGGTTGGTGTAACAGGAGCTGCGCGGGTTGCGCGGGGCTGGTGTTTGTCAACCAGGCGAGCACTCAGTCATAAACGAACAAAAGCGGAGCGGGCTAAAATGAGTTTGTTTCCACCTACCGTCAGCCCCAAAATCGGCGGTATAGAAGTTTTTCACTGTATTTAGTTGAAAATTCACCGTTGATGGTTCAACTCTTCGGTTAAAACTTTATTTGCTTTGTTAAAAGTTTGTAAATGCAACTGTTTGGTTGAAAACGAATTCCTTAAATTTAACTATTTGACTGGAAATTAATCGTTTGGTTGTTGGAAATGCAATTTGTTTCGACTTAAAATCGTAGAATTTAAAAGCGTTACGTATTAAAATCAATATTGTATCTTTTTTATATTATTTAAAAGAACTTCTTTCCGTATTTTCGTGCAAATTGTCCTATTGTACAAAAATTAAGAATTTTGTATATTCAAATTATACAGTCTTAAATTGAAGGCGGATATACTGCTTCTTCTTATTATCTTTACAATTATGATGCGACTTTTTGTAGACTATTCCCGAAATTCCAGAAAAGGTATTATATTTGTATAAAATTTGACCCCCCCCCCCCAGTTTTTGTTCAATGTCCAAGTTTTGACACCCCTTGAATCCGAAAAACAGGTTTTTACGAATGTGTCTATTTGTCTGCCTGTCTGTCTGTCTGTCTGATTGTTCGATGTACGTCTATCTATCTGTGAACACGATAACTTTTGAACAAATATCTTTTAGATTGCCCTTTGGTACACTCGTTTAGTGTCCTAATCTAAAGGTCAACTTCGTTAGCCAGCCATTTTGGATACAAATTCAAAAAGTGGGAACAATTTGAATATTTTTGATGCCAGCTTTGCTCAAAATTCAAAAATTCTCTGTCCGGTTATTCATAGTATTCAAAAAGTCGAACAATTACCAGAGTTATAGCATTTACAAAATTCCGAAAACACACAAAAATGAATATTTTAAGCCAAATAACGCACGATATGAAAAAAAGTCAGAAGAACAAAAATGTTCCTTTTTGAATGCCCTACAACATTATCAGAGCAACTTTTTGAATTTTCTTGAAAAATCAAAAATTTAAATTTAGCAAGCCTACAAAAATACACAACTTTTGTAACAAATAAATCATTTTTACATTCTGATCAGAGAAGGTATTAGATTTGTATAAAATTTGACCCCCCTAGTTTTTATTAAAATGTCCACGTTTTGAGACTCCCGAAATCTGAAAAACAAGTTTTTACGAATGTGTATATTTGTATGTCTATCTGTCTGTCGTTATGTCTGCCTACATGCCTCTATGTATGTCTGTTTGTGAGCACGATACTTTCGAAAAAAATTCATCTATTAGATTGGCTTTTAATGTCCTAAGCTAAATACCCAGTTCGTTTAGTAAGACATTTTGGATAAACATACTAAAAGTGAGATCATTTTGAAAATTTTTGAGAACACATTTTTTCATGATTCAAAAATTCTGTGTACAGTTGTTCATAGTACTTGTAAAGAAAATTTTTAGCTTTCGATAGCCCTACAAGATTATCATATCAACTTTTTGAATTTTTTCGAAAAATACAAATTTTGACCGCACAAAAACTAATCAAAAATCAAAACTTGTATTTTGCGGTCAAACTCTGCAAGATAGGAAAAAAGATAATAAGACAAACATTGTGTACCCAAAAAATATCTACAAATTTGTTATTAATCACTTTTTATCCCGTGTAGAAAATATAACCGGGTTCGGGTCGGTTTCCGGCAGAGCTGCCCTGCTTGTATTCGGAATCTGGTAAGGCTGCTCGGTCGGAGTCTGGTTGGATTCGTCACACGGTGCTGGTAGGATCCCGGCCGGGTGTACCCAGTCGGCTCCCGGCCGGATTACCCGGTCGGATCCCGGATACAAATAGGGTAACCCGGTTGGGATCCGACCGGTTTTAGACTGGGACCGGTTCAGACGGTAACTGGCCGGGGGCTGATTGACAATAATAAAATTGTTGAACTTTGTTTATAACTTAATTACATTCTCTGATTTCATTAAGAAATGGATGCGTATACCCGCATGGATGTTCCACGCGTGAAAATATATTGGGTGAATATCTTTTTCACACCACAAATTTTAAGGTTTCATGAGTTCAGACTTTCAAGTCATGCATTTTATATCAATCTTAACCGTTGTAAAATACTATAAAACACCTAAAAACTAAACCTTACACGAAACTCAAAAAACTTTTATCATTAAGAAATTTTCAAAGTTCACGATTGAATTTCTGAGTCCCGTCGTTGAAAATTTTTAATATTTATAAAAAATTACATTTTCTGTCATTATAAAAAGTCGTAAAATAGTCTAAAACGGGAAAAAAAATTACGCGAAGGAAAATTGTAACCGATTTAAATTATTTATTTAAAAAGTATTTTACTGATATTCCTGTTATAATTTCGTGTATTTTATATTTACATAACGCCACATAATAATAAATAATTAGAAAAAGAGTACTTAAAAGTTAGAGTGGGACGATGGTCGTGGGGGCTAAAGCGTAGGCTTTGGACCCACTCCTTCGGCTTGCGGGTTCGATTCCCGCCTCGCACTCTGGAAGAGTC
>NC_046658.1:55915249-55923553 GCF_010883055.1 Belonocnema kinseyi | reverse complement strand
CCTTCCACCACCAAGTAAGTGTGTGGAGGGTGTGTAAAGGAATAAAGAAGGTGTAAGAAAAATGTAAACCCTTAGGGGACACATTAGAAGCTTCCACTAGAATCCACTAGAGTACTTAAAAGTTGCATTAGAAATTTTATTTGTAATATAATGTTTAAAAATGTAATATATGTATTTATTCTAAACAGGACTATTAATATTTGAAGTAAAAATACTCGCAATCATTTAATATTTATTTTTAAATCTGTTTTGTCTCTGAAAGACTACGTGGAAATAGTTAATGTTGCCTGTGTGCTGGGCGTGTGGAATTTTATATATTAATATGCTCCAATTCTGCAGTAAAAAAAAATCAAATTGATCCCCAAACTCAGTGACAGATGCTCTTTATACAATTGAAACACGAATTATTTAAATCTAGTAAAGCAGCCATTAATCTTGGCCGGGCCATGTTCGAAATCCCCGACCAGCTCCCGGTCATGTTCCATGGCCGGACGCTGGCCAGCACAGCTTGACGATGCTGGACGGATTCCGACCAGAAACCCCGGCCAGCTCCCGACTTAAAGCCGAGCTCTCCAGCCGTAGACTGGCCAGCCCCCGACTTCAATTTCCACCCGGTGGTTGTCATGCATTTTTGTGAGTAGCAACTGTATTTCCCGAATTTTTTAAAACGAAAAATATTTAATTTTCTACGAAACCTTGAATTATGTAAATTTGAAGAAACAATTTTTAAAGGTACAAAAAATAATTTCCGGAGACAAAGAGATCAATTAATCATGGATTTATTCATCAAAATAATATTAAATTTATTTTTATTTTTCATCATGAATATTAATAATTTGTTTGCATTTGATTTCTTTATAAGAATAAATAATTTCTTTCAACAAATAATTTCTTTTAATTTCTTTCTGTTTTTTAATTCTATTTCAATATTATAGGATACTTTATTTTCCTTCAACCGTGGAATTTAAAATCGTCTAAAACACTCGCTGATTCTAGGAAGTTGTAAATCATCCAGAAGAGTGGGTATAAAACTAGATAAATTTATATTTTAAAAAATAATAATAAAAAGAAAAAAACGAAATTTTAAGAGTTCTCAACTTTAGATGAAAATTTTATTATTTTGTTAAAAATTTAAGAACTTTGTAAGAAAATAATTCCTGTTTGTTGGAAATTCATTTCCTGTTGAAGAATCATCTTTATGTTTTGAAAATGAACTTTTTTTGGTTGTAAATTCATATTTGCGGATTAAAAAGCAAATTTTTGTAAAAAATCGTGTTTTTTGGCTCAAAAGTTCAATAATTATTTGGAAGACATTTTTTCGGTTTTGATTTAAAAACCTTTTTTGTTTGAAAATCAATTTCTTTTGATAAAAATTTAATCTTTTCTGGTTCAAAATGCAGTTTCTTGGTTGCAAGTTGAACTGTTAATTTTTTTATATGAAAATTTAACTATTCCAGTTAAAGAGTCATTCTTTTTGCTGGACAATTTAACTGTTGGGTAGCATTTACATCTCTTGGGTTAAAAATCCAACCGTGGTTTGTTGAAAGTTAATTTTTTTTTATTAAGAAGTCTATACTATTTTATTTTTGCTTAAGAATTTATTTTTTGGTAATAAATTTTATTATTAGGTAAAAATTTTATTATTTCTTCGAAAACTTAACAATTTTAATAGAAAATCATTAAAATTTAATTGTTTTGTTGAAAAATCGTATTTTTGTGTTGACAATTCCACTCATTGGTTGTAATTTAACTTTTTTGTTAAAAAATTATATTTGCGAATTGAAAATGGAAATTTTTTTGTAGAAAAATCGTCTTTTTTGGTTTGAAAATTGATCCCTTATTATAGAAATTTAACTATATTAATGAATAACTTTTTTTGAAAATTCAACAATTAAGTTGAAAATTCAACTATTCGGGTAGAAATTGTATCTCCTCGGTTAAAAATCCAATTATTGTTGAAATTAAAATTCCATTGTTTTCGGTTTAAATAACTGTTTTTTTTTTTTGAGAATGTGGTTTTTTTAGTTAAGTATTGTATTGTATTTTTAATTAAAAATTAAACTGTTTTATTGAACATTCATCTTTTTGGGTTTAAAAATCATCTGTTTTGGTCGAAAATCCAACTATTTACTTGAATACTCAAACTTAAGGGGTCAAAATAAAAAATTTAAAGTATTTGTTTTAAAAATTCGTTTTTGCTTTATTAAACATTAATTTTTGAATATTTTTTATGTTAATTTCACCGATTACTGATCCATTAATTATAAAACATGAACAGTAACAGGAAAAATATCATAAGAAATTATTTTAATAATTTCCTGATCGTCAAAATAACATCTATTAAATATATATCCAGATTCGGTTTTAATATCTTTAGATTTGAAGGAAAATCTCAGACACTTCAATTAGATGCAGATGCGCATCACCCTGTGTGACTATGAAGGAATCTCTTCTTTCATTTTCTCAAATGGTATATCGAGGCGTTAGAAGAGTCACTGAGAAAACGATATCGCATGAATGGCAATATATACCAAAATTCCTGGGCTATATATCGTAATTATAGCATTATAATAGCGTAAAATCGTGATATCGTACATTTCAAGATTTTACATAATATGTTTGTAATTATTTATTTACTTTATATATATATATATATATATATATAGCAGTCTTGAGCGCGCCTATTTATCTTTTTAGGAAAAAGAATAAATGAAAGGTATATCTTTTCTATCTTATGGTGCATAATAAAAGTATCATAACCTTAAAAACATCTTAAGAAATATCTACAAAAGACTGCCGTAAGTGGGTCGTTTGTAAATATCTGACAGGCGAAAGACCAATTTTTTTGTGTTTTAGGTGTTTATTTTATCAATTATGAAAGAAAAATTAATCTAATTTTAATTAAATGTTCAACGAAATCTTTGACCAAGTTCTTTTTTATTTTCAAACATAGTTTCCAAGTGAAACTATACTTATTTTTTTGTGATACGATTTTTGCTTATTATTAATGTATTTATATATTATCTCGAATAAGCAAAAAACGTAATAAGAAGAGAAATAACTTTTTCCGAACAAGGTTTTGAATTACGTTATCATGCTTGGACGCAATAACGATTCGGCGACTTCCGGAGTCTTTAATGCTAAAAACGCAGTAAAACGTCGGTGGGCGCCAGGTTATCCGTTAAGAAATTTGTTAAATTTCACAAAATTATATTCAATTTTCTGGAGCAAGTGGATTATTAAAAAAAGTGAGTGAATTATTTTGTTAATAAGTAGGCATTATTAATATGCTTCAACGGCAATGTTAAATCAATTTTCTCAACCGATTTCGTAGGTTAGTATGTCACGTGAAACCCCTGAAATTTATTTTATCTCTTGTAAAACAACTTATGCAAACTAAGTTACGCTTAAGGTAAATTTGTTATGCAATTTAACTTGAATTTCTTACAATTAAATTACTTACATAAACTTAAGAATCATAACCTATATTTTAGTGCTTACATTGAATCAATGTTTGTAGTTAATATATTTATTATTATGAATGCAGTTCTTAAAATGAAATTCCAACATCTTTTTACAGGTGGTAATAAGTGCTGACAAAGATTCTTTTCTCTACCAGTTGGTAGAATATGTTCGCTGTGGTAAAAAGGCTCCAGTAAAATGCGATCGAGGAGCCCAGTTGAAAACCGGTCGGATTCCGACCGGGTTACCCTATTTGTATCCGGGATCCAATCGGCTAACCCGGCCGGGAGCCGAGAACCAGAATCCAACCGGACAGCCTGACCAGATTCCGGCTACAAGCATGGCAAACCCTGCCGGAATCCGGCCCGAACCCGGTCATAAGTTCTACACGGGGCGATGAGTTCTTTATCTGAAACTGTAATTAATCTTTTATAATAGGATTTCAAAAAATTATATATTTTTTGGTAGAATATGAAATTGAACTATTTTATTCCAAAAGAGCTTTTCTTTATTAAAAATTAATTTACTCCTAATATTGATGAATAGTATTTATTACAATTTTCTAACTCACGTTGGTGACAATCATATTCTTTAAATAATGAATTTTGCATTTTTACACCGCATATTTTATAAATCAATTAAGCAACATTTTTAACGCGCATTATAATAATCATTGACCTTACAAGTAGAACAACACATGTAATAAGCTTGTTGCCACTTCCCTCCAAAAAATAATCGATTGGACACGATTAATAACGATTAAGAGTAATCAAAAGTTGAATCGGTTTAAATTGTTGCTAATTGTGTTAATCGTTCCCAATCAGATTGAATTGAATAAATGCACTTGCCTGCAATACGCCCTCTTCAGTTTTCGTTTGTAACACAAATGACGCGCACGTGTTTATTGGTTAGATATTAAATTTTTAGTATTTTTAACAAAAGTTTTAAGTGAAAAAAAAATATAATGTTTAGGCGGTATACCGAATAAAAAGTTAAAAGTATATCGATTAACAGCATGTAAAAATCATACCGTTTAACGATGTGACAGTGATGTAGTATGATTATCAAGTAGGTAGTTTGATTTAGCCGGTATATTATTGTAAAACATTTATTTACTTCTATTTAAATTCATATTCTTGAAATTTGTTTGTTTGACTGAATAAAAAGCCGCATGTATATAATAAATTGCAAAATCAAATTGCTGCAGTGAAAACTTAACCCCTAACTCAGAATAAAGGATAACCAATTGAAAACGATTGGAAACATTATAGAAGGTAGGATGGCGCCAATATTTTGAAATGCAGACTAAATAAATTATAGGCAACTCATTAAATTTTTAGTAGAAAAACTAATCCAATCCTTTTAAGATTCTTTCAATATAACAATTTTGAATTTATAAATAAGTTTGATTTAAAATTCTTGAAAATTCTAGTTTTAAATATTTCAAATATTAAATTTTGAATACTTCAAATAATTTAGTTTTCAAATATTTCTATTTTAAAGGTTTGAAATTATTAATGTTATAATATTAGATTCATTTAGGTTTCATTAAGTTCAAAATTGAATTGAATACGTGCGGAATTCATAAAGAAAATGGTTTTCCTTCCATAAGCACATACATTTTTTATATTCTCTCCTACCTGAAACATTGTGAATAATGGCCACATATTTCTGTAGATTTCTTTAAATTTCGATTTAATAATCTGAAAAAAGTTTATTTTTGGTCTTTATATCCAGTTGTCATTCTCATAATTTCATAAAATCTTATGTTACCGTATGGACGTTTTTCGACATTTTAGAAACCCGTTTAGAAACCCGAATTTTAAAATGCTACTTTTGAAGACTGCATTTTTACTAATTCAAATCAAGTCGAAACAAGATTGAAAATGTATTTTTTTCATACTTAAATTTCATATGACATAATTTTAAATTAAACAAAGTTAAAAGCTTCTGAATCCATACTGCACAATTTTAAATGCTTTATTTATAAAAAAGTTTCTAGAAGCTTGTCATTTTTACATATATTAATGAACGTTTGAATTCTAAATCGCTGTTTGAAATGTTTTAATTAAATATTTAGCACGCTTAGTGATCAGAAAACTTCCACTTCCATTGGTTTAATTTGCAATTTAGTCCTAAATACTTTAAATAACAAAATGTTCAGCTTCAAAAACTTAAACTTCGAATTGTATTGACTCGTGTACAATTTTTTTAACCAAGAAATTATTCCAGATTTTGTCTTCGATTTTAGTGGCTACCTTGAGAATAATATAAAAAGTTGGTTTTACGTCAATCTTTAGTGGTAAAGAGGAAATCATAATCTAAGGATTACCGAATATAATATCGCGGACCTTGATGTAAATTCACTGTTCAATTTAGAATGAATTTTGTCCATCATTTTGAGTACTTATATTTCAATGAGCTAAAAATTTAGAAAGTTGAATATTTAAAAACTGTTTAAATTTGATCTCTAATATTAATTTTTAGTTGTTTAATTTTATTCAAAAAATAACAGCTTAACATTTTTAAATAATATTATAATACTTTAATTCCGAAAAACTAAAAAAACTGTCTGAATAATTCCCGCCAGACAAAAGTGCTGCCATTACGTGGCAAATTCCAAGTACCCGATTGGGAACAATTGGAAATGCAAAATGCTCAATCGTTGCCAATCGTTTTGGCACCATTAAGACACACGATTTGGAACGATTAAAATATTAGTTATATTGTTTCTTATCGATCTCAATTGATTATTTCTAGGAGGGTGGGTAAACTCTTCCCTGAAAATCTTGGTTAAGTCTACCCAATATTAGTTCATGCGTTCAATGTCATAACATTTTTAGGAAGAACTGTTTCATTATTCCGGTTTATACAAAATCATTACACTACTTTGTAATGAATAACGCGACATATGATTACTGTTCGAATTTTTATTACAAGAGTAGATAAATCCTTACAAAGTTGGAAAAAAATTACATTATTAAACGCAAATTTGTGCCAATTGTCGAATATCGGGCTTAGGACTTTTCACATTAGAGTTTATGAAAAACATAAACATTTTCTTAAAAATTTAACTAATAATTATTATATTTCAAATTACGTTGAAATTAATGAAATTTTATATTAAAAATAACACTTTCAACAAATAAATACTTGAAAACTAATCATGTGAGGTGAAGGTGTTATAAAAAATGCGGTTTATGGTGGTAGATGGAGGGGAAAGGTGTCATAACTATTTTACAGAAAAAATACTCTTTTGACTTAAAACTTTAAGAAGAGGAACAAATTTTTTATTTTCTAACTGACAATTCTTTATTTGATTAAAATTAGTCTTTCTTGTTGAAAAATTCATAATTTTAGTTGAAAATTTATCTCTTTGGTTAAAAAATTTACTATTTTTTTGAAAATTCTTTTTTTTCGGAAATAAATTAAGTTTTTGTGTGAAAAAGTAACTTTGCTACTTTTGGTTTAAATTCGCATCTCTTATAGAAAATTAATCTTTATGATTGAAAATTCGTTTACTTATTTTTACAATGCATCTCTTGGCAGCATCTGCATTCGTTGAAATATCAAATCTTAAATTTTCTATCGAAGATCCATATTTGCAGGTTAAAAATTCAACTACTATGTTGAAAATTTACATACTGGTTCGAAAATTCAACTCTGGTTATGAATTTCAATATTTTGTTGAAAATATTTTCTTTTCTTTTTAAGATATCCTCCACTACGTTTTCATTGAGAATTCTTTTTTTTTCAATGCAACTCTTTTTGGTTAAAGAATAATCTTTTTTTGTCTACTCGACTTTTTTTGTCTACTACAAGATCTACCTTTGATTAAAATTTGTTTGAAAATTTGGCCATTCAGTTTAAAATTTATATTTGTAGGTTGAAAATTGAACTATTTGGTTAAAAGTTAAACTATTCGGTTGTTAATGCAAATCTTTAATTGAAAAGCCAAATTTTTTACAAAACCGATCACACTGAAAATGAAAAAGTTCAATTTTCAGTTTTAAAAAATTAACGAATTTTCAACCAAATAGTTACTTTTTCATCCAAAAACATAACATTTTAACAAAATAGATAAACTTTTAAATAAGTAGATAAATTTTCAACCAAAAAACTGAAAAATATGATTATTTTAAAACAACAACAGCTGAACTGAACCAAAAAATGCATTTCCAGAAAATTGTTTAATTTTTAACCAGAGATGAATTTTTAACCAAAATAATGAATCTTCTATCAAAAAAATTAATCTGTAAAAGGTCGTTTAACCTTAAAAGAATTAGAGAAATGTTCAACAAAAATGATTAATTTTTAACCAAAGAAAGAATTTTCAACAAAATAATTAAATTTGAACTAAAATTATGAATCTTCAACCCAAAAAATATCCATTTTTACTCAATTACTTTAACATTAAACCGAGTAGTCAAATCCAAATAAAAAAGACAAATTTTAAACAACATAATTGAGTCCTTAACAAAGGAGCTTTGACAAAAGAGAATTTACAACTACCAAATTACTTTTATGTCATTTTTAATAGAGAATTTATATTTGAAATTAAACATTTATCTTTTTTAGTTGAAAATTAAACCATTTTTTTGAAAATGCACATATTTCGATGAAAATTCGTGTTTTTGGTAGGAAATTAGTCTTCATGGTTGAAAATTTATCTTCGTGATTAAGAACAAAACTATTAAGTTGCAAATTCTTTTTTTTGTTAAAAATTAAATTCTTTAACTAAAAATTTAACTACCAGGTGTATACATATGAAACCGGTATTGCCATTTAGCGGCCAGTAGGCACACTTGTAGGCACTGTCGGAACTTACCATTTGTGCTAATT
>NC_046658.1:55906244-55915149 GCF_010883055.1 Belonocnema kinseyi | reverse complement strand
CATAAATTGCCTGAAAGGTGGACAAAATGTGTAGCCAGCGAGGGCGCATACTTTGAATAAAATATTTGTTATCATTCTTTTGAAATAAATGTGTTTTTTTCTGGAAAAAATACCGGTTTCATATGTATACACCTGGTATCCCACTTTCGGTAAAACTTTAAATTTGAAATAACAATTTGATATTTTTGTGTTGAAAAATCAATTATTTGTTTCAAGCATCGTTTTTTTTTATATAAAAGTAATTTTTTTATTTGAAAATTTGTCTTTTTAGTAGAAAGTTAATTTTCTTTGTTAAAATCTTATCTTGTTTATTGAGGATTCAACTATTTTCCTAATTTTTGTTTTGTTTATTAAAAATTAATGTCCTTAGGGACAATATTCATTAGATCATTGTTGGTTGAAAACTAATGGTCTTTTGTAGAGAATTAATTTTATGAATAAAAATTGAATCTGTTTTTTGTTATTTTTAACGTAGATGTCCAAATTCTATTTTTTATTGTCTAATATGGGAAAAAACGTCTTGCATAATTGACTATAAAAAAAAATTTATCGCTGAGAGATTCTGCTAAATAATATATAGAACTTGCTTGATTTTAAGTGGATTTTATCTTATTCTAAATACTTTTTATAATATTGTCCTTGGACTGAAAATTAATTTAGTTGAAAAAGCTTTACATCTGAATAAGGTTTCTCACCATTTAAAATAATAAACTTCGTACAAACAGATTATCTCAAAAATAACAAAAAAGAAATAAAATAATAAAAAATGTATTATAATTACATATACGTCACAGAAGAAATAATTTGTAAACAATTTTTTCGATTGAAAATTGTTTTATTAAAAAAAAAAATTGATGACAAAACTTTTTCGACTACATTGGTATTGTTTTCTCATCAATTGTACTTCTTTAAAATAAAATAAGGTTTTAAGATTCCTGCAAGATTTATCAATGGTTCTTAATAAAATTAAACAAAATTTAAATTTAAAAGTAAGTGTACTTTTCACAGATTTAATCAAATTCTCTTATGTAGGCCACCATTGTGTGCTGAAACGTTTGAAACAACTTGATCAGTTTCAATTCACCAGACCCTAAAGCCAACAACATACATCAACCATTTCTTCAAAATTCAGTTATTTATTAAAAAAATTTTCTTTAACAGAAAATTAATCTTTGTGATCGAAAATTCATCTTTTTTGTTAAAACCTCCACTGATTGGTGTCAAATTCATCTGTGTTAGTTAAAATTTGAAATAATCTGAAGAAAATTTCATTTTTTTGATTGAATATTAACTTTTATAAACTAAAAAATTCATTATTCTATTTTTGTTTAAAATTTGATATTTTTTATTGAACCTTGATATTTTTTAGTTCGAAATGGAATTATTTGTTTGAAAATTTGTGTTTTGTGTTAGAAATATAAAACTACTTCCTTGAAAATTCATCTTTTTAATTGAGAATTCAACTATTTTGTTGAAAGTTCCTTTATAGTTTGTCAAGAACTAATTTATGTAAGATAAATTTGGATTATACCATTTTTGGTAGAAAATTGATATTTGAAGTTAAAAATTGATCTTTTGTAGTTGAAAAATCAACCATTTGTATGCAAATGCACATATTTCGATGAAAAATCGTTATTTCGATAGGAAATTAGTCTTCTTCTTTAAAAATTCATCTTTGTGATTAAGAACAAAAATGTTAAGTTGCAATTCCGTTTTTTTGTTTGTTAAAAATTAAATTCTCTAACTGAGAATTGAACTATCCCACTATTGGTGGAACAATGAAATTTGGAATTAAAAATGGATATTTTTAGGTTGAAAATTCAATTATTTGTTTCAAACATCGTCTTTTTTATATAAAATTAATCTTCTTGGTTGAAAATACACCTGTTTGCTTGAAAGTTCAACTATGTATCATCAAATAAATCTATTTTAGTAAAATTTCAATGAATTTGTTGAAATTTAATTGTTTGTTGTTAAATATTAATTCTTTCAACTGACAAGGATTTATCCTATTTCTGATTTTATGTATTTATATTTTTAATTAAAAAAATTTTTTTTAGTTGAAAGCTCCACTATTCAACTGCACAATTTCAGGTTGAAAAATTATACTTTTAATTAAAAATTAATTTTTTTTTTTTGAAAATTTGTTTTTTTGGTTCAAAAATTATTTTTCTTTGTTAAAATCTTATGTTGTTTATTGAGGATTGAACTATTTTCTTGATTTTTTTGTTTGTTCAAAATTGATGTCTTTAATAAAAATTTTAATTATATCATTGCTGGTTGAAATCTAATAGTTTTTTTTGTAGAGAATTAATGTTAATGAAATTCATCTGTTCTTTATTATTCTTAGCACAGATGTCTAAATTCGATTTTTTGCCTTAGATCGGGAAAAAAATGTCTGGCATAATTTATTATAAAACAATTTTAATCGCTGAGAGATTCTGCTAAATAATGTGTAGAACCTGTCTGATTTTAACTGAATTATATTTTATTTTAAATACTTTTTATAATATTGTTCTTGAATTGAAAATTAATTTGGTTGAAAATTATATTATTTGTTAAAAAAAAAATGTTTTAAATAGAAAATGAATCTTTGTGTTTAAAAATTCATCTTTTCTGTTAAAACTTCTACTATTTGGTGTCAAGTACATCTGTTTTAATTAAATTTTGAAACAATCTGTAAAAAAATTCATTTTTTGATCGATTATTAACTTTTATAAACTAAAAACTGAATTATTCTATTTTTATTTAAAATTTGATATATTTTTTTTAAATTCACCTTTTTAGTTAAAAATTATTTTATGAGTGAAAAATTAATCTACTTTTTATTATTCTTAACATAAATGTCCGAATTCGATTTATTGATCTCTGATCGGAAAAAAACGTGTTGCATAATTTACTATAAAACAATTTTAATCGCTAAGAGATTCTGCTAAATAATGTGTACAACCTGCCTGATTTTAAGTGAATTCTATCTTATTTTAAATACTTTATATATTATTGTACTTGGATTGAAAACTAATTCAGTTGAAAATTCTATTATTTGTTAAAAATGATTTTTTAAAATAGAAAATTAATCTTTGTGATTGAAAAGTCATCTTTTTTGTTAAAAATTTTACTATTTGATGTCAAATTCGCCTGTTTTAGTTAAAATTTTAAATAACCTGTATAAAATTTCATTTTTTTTATTGGCAAAATTTTTCGCAGATATGAAGACCCGATACATCGATAAACCTGAACATAATTCATTTAATCCCACATTTCTTAAACCATATATTGTTTAAAAGCACATAAAACATTGGAAGCCTATACATATTTTATACAGCTGTTTTGTGGTGGAGGAGAAGTGCAAGGAGTTTAATGGTACTTTTCTGATATTGAGTAAAGTTAGTGTAACATTGGTGTGTTTTTAGTTATAAGTTAATGTTTTAGTTATTATTTGCATTCAATATTAACATTAAAATTAGGTAATATTCCTGTGATGCATTGCATTTGTTATAAAATTTCATTGCTGATATAAAATGCGGTAGCAACTTCCCGTGTGGAAATAACCCTATTTGGCCCTATTTCAAGTCGGGCACTAATCGAGTGCTAGTCCGGTTATTAATTATGACAAAGTACCCAGTCAGGGACTAGCCGGGGTTGGTCAAGGGCTGCTCAGGCCTTTTTGTTCACTAATTTCCATGCGGGTAATCTTCAGGCTCTAGTCGGGAACTAGTGGGGCTCTGGTCGGGTTATTCTTATGTTTGAGTTTTCGGCGAGGTCTTATCAAATGAGGTAATATCTAAAAAAGTGTAATGATTTTTTTATTCTAAAACACTAAGAATATATCAAACAATAATTTTGCACAGTTTTTTTGGAGAAAAGATTTATTAATGTTAAAGTCTTCTCAAACATTTTTAATAAATAATTCTTGACCCTTAACTGATACTGGGGGTCCATTGGACCCCAGACCATTTTTGAACGAATATAAAAATTCGTAAATTCCATGAATTTTTCATTGTTTTTCAAAGTGTTAAATATAAAATTTAAGTTACTATACCGATTGATTCTTTAGAACAGATGTTAAAGAATAACCAAAAAAACTTCTTAACAAAAATATCAAAAATTAAATTCTTTACAACATTTTAAAAACGTTGGGGTCCAAAAGACCCCAAGTTTCAGTTACGTTATTTTTTGGTGGTGTGTCATTTAAGGGTTAAGTTAATAATTTCGTACAAAAATCAACTTTTCATAAAAACAACTATCAAAATCTACAAAAAGACGTAATCTTATTTTTTGTAGTGTTTTTCAGAAAATTGCGAATTTCTAGAAACATTTATAAATACCTTTGTATGGAATTTTAAGAAAATCCATATTGCAAAAGATACATATAGATACAGGTGAAAATTTTGCCGGATGTCATAAGACTCCAAATTTGTATGGATGCTTATTTTTTAATTGATCTGAATGGTTTGCCATATGTAAATAAAGTCTAATCCTTCAGGTAGTTGAAATTGCACAGAGAAAAAGTTTTTGATTAATCCGTGAAGAGCAGTATACTGGTTGTAAACTATTCAACACATTACAGTTCAGATTTCGCTACCACCTTCATTTAAGTCTTGCGGTTCTGGACTGGTAGCTTTAAAAAAAATCCGCAAGGGCGCGACGTGCCGCCTCTCGCGCAACAGAAATAACGCCTCGAGTGTTTAAGATAGCAGTCCACAAGTAACAAAACATAATCATATGGATCACAGACTACTATAACTAACATGGCGGTTCATTCAGAGCGAAGCTGTTCCATTGCTGCGTTCCAGCTGAAGTTTTTAAAAATTAATATTTCACAAATTTTGGGGTATTTTAGTCACATAAATTTATGCATTTTTAAGCGTAGGCAATGTTACCCATAAAATCTTGGATACATTTGAGCATTTTTACATATTTCAAAAACGTTTATGCAGATTTCCGTAAATAATAAGTATTTTTACACACATTTAGGGAATGTTCCACAGATGCTGGCCGTTTGTTTAATATTCCACACGAATGTATTATTATATGACCCCTACTAGTACCCGATCAGGCCCCGACTTGGATAAGTCGGGTCACCTGACTAGGCCCCAACTAATCTAGCGTGACGCTACTGGTCGGGGGCTAGTCAGATGACCCGACTAGCCCCCGACCTTAAGTGGGGTCAAATGGTCGGGAACCAGACTAGTTCCCCATTTGAATTTCTACACGGGTTATTGAGATTTTGAGGTTAACATTACATTTTGAAATTCAACAGAAAACTGCTCGCAGTTAAAAGACTTTTCAAAAAGACGTAGGATGAAAACATAAAAAACTATTTTTTATTTTAATCCTGATTAAAATAGTTTCTGTTTTTCACCAAAAATTTCATAAATTTGAATGAAATTTTTATGGAATTTGTATGAAAAATTTAACTAATTTTTAATGTATTTCAAACACGGAGTATTTTTTCGTATTAAGTAAATGATCGAGTAAAAACTTCACTTTCGTTAAGTTTTTGTAGTACATTTTCCTAACTTTTCATAGCAAAAAATAATATTTTATAGATTTCGGTATATATATGGATGATTTGCATTTAAGTGGTAAAAATTGTCTAATTCTGCGATCAGCAGTTCGCTCTTCTATTCTAAAATCAATTCCTAACCTTAAAATAACAAAAAGTTGTTATCGCATTTTACACCAGCAATGGACTTTGATAACAAAACTTATAACAAATTCCATTCTTCATAGGAATATTACTTAATTTTAATGTTCATATTAATAAAAAATAATAACTTAAACATTAAATTATAACTAAAACATACTAACTCTACCGATAGTAATCTCAGAGTATATGCTAAAGATTCTCAAGGCTCCGTGAAGCTCTTACAAATTCTCTGCAGGCACGCAGTCCAGATAGTTCGCTTAAATGCTTTGAAGGCTTTAAAATATGCTTTCCGAAATTGAAATAATAATATGATCATAAATAACAAGCAGAGAGGCTTTAATTGAAATAAGAATTCGATTATAAATAACAAGCAGAGTCCATGTATTGCGGCGCGACGGTACGGGTGGCAAGGTGGTGGTAAAGGAGAAGCATTGATTCGTAGTATCGATTTCCCTAGGAGCATTTAGAGGAACGATATTAAAGTTAATGCCGTAAGAGTGACAGAGATGGCAATAAAGCACTCTTAGTGCCGCACTGTGCCTTTGAATGTAGGTCGTTCCCGCGTGAGTTGGACAACTAGATAGTATGTGAGCTAATTACTCGGAGTGTGCATGGCACGCCCTGCAACTATCATCGGGAATGTCTTGGCACAAAATGTGGCGACGGTATGTTAAGGTGGAAATGACACCGTCTTAGCATGCAAAAATGAAACCCTCCGTACCAGACTTCAATCCGGGCGATTTAAGGAAAGAAAACGTTAGCTCACAAGAAATTGACTGATCCGACATATTTCTGTGGAAGATACCGTGCATCTACTCCTACTCCAAATGAATAGAGTACTAACGGGACGGCAAACATGTTCGTTGCAGATCCTTCGTTCCACCTCGACAGTTCGGAAGACCAAATCCGTCGGATCAGACGTATGTACCTGCTTCGGAGAGTATCCTTTATAGATGTCACATCCTGAATGCGGCTCTGTGGCACGCCCAGGTATGTATAAGTCTCTCCAGCGCAAAGGTGTCGTATAGCGCTTCTATCAACGAGCACAGGATCTTCAGGGATGCCATTAAGTTTTCCTCGCTTCAAATAAACCTTGGCGCATTTGTCTAACCCAAATTCCATTCCAATTTCCTTGGTATATCGTTCGACAAACCCTAGAGCTAGAAGTAGTTGCTCTTTGTTTTTAGCATAGATCTTAAGATCGTCCATGTAAAATACATGAGTGACCTTGTACTTTCGATCTGCAGGTTTGCCGCACAAGTACCCGTCGGAATAGCGAAGTGCTAGAGATAGTGGCAATAATGTAAGGCAAAAGGCTCAGGGTGTCGCCCTGAAAGACACCTCTTTGAAAGGTGACCTTGTTAGTTGTGACACGATTTTTTCCAGATGAGATAGTAAATCTGGTTTTCCAAAGCGGCATCAATCTCTCAATGCACCTAACTATTTGCGGATGAACCTTAAAGATTTCCAAAAGATAGATGATAAGTCTATGGGAGGTCGAATCGAAAGCTTTCCGATAAGCAATCGAGGCCATCGATAGGTCACGCTGGTAGAATGCTGCATCTTTGCAGACAAATCTATCGATGAGCAGGTTCTGCCGATATCCGGCTACGCCTTTCTTTGAACCTCGTTGTTCATACATTTCTTGCCACACAGGTTCAATTGCCCGAACAATCCTATCATTTAGGAAAAAATTTCATAAATCCTATCATTTAGGAAAACATCATTTTAGAAAACTTCTTCCACCAGAAGGTTTCGATACAATCTGGTCCCGGCGCGGAATAGTTCTTCATCCCTCTTAATACTTTTTTCACCTCCTCGGTAGTGATGGGTGGGCATTCTTTATCAGGTGTTATGAGGGCAACACATAACTCCTTGAAGCTCTTTATATTTTCTGAGTCTTCGTCCAGTCTATGCTGAACTTCGTAGACTTCCCTCCAAAATACTTCGGCCTCCTCTGGTTTGGGTGGGTGTTCGACAGTAACTGGAGGGTCTTGGAAGAGTCGAAATGGGTCAGAGAGAAACTGTTGATTTTCTCTGACCCACCTCTCCCTCCGCTCTAGACTTCTCTTAGCGTCAGATAGTATCCGTATTCTCTCAACAATATGCTGCCTAATGGTCAGCAGCTTTGACTTGTTGAGTGTGTGATAACGGATCCGGGGTTCGCGGGCGTACTTTCGAACCTTGGCGGTAAAATTCCTGCCAGATGTGATGTAGTCAATCACACACTGAATGCAGGACGCGTACTGTCTTGCCCAGCCTATCTTTATGGCAAGTTGATGCATTCGTCTTTGGGTCTTATGATCAACCGTTGGTTTTTTGTTTTACGGTTCGCATCGGCCAAAGCTCTAGCTGCATTATACACACAATAATTGATAGCCCAGAGGTCGGATTCACCGGAAAAATGTCCACGAAGCTCGTCATCTATTTCAGCCAGATCTTTAGGCTTGAGAGAAACCTTGGTGTTGATGTTTCTCTGGGTCGTAAAGCATCGCTCTTCATCTATTGGGTGCCTGCCCGCGGTTGGTCTTAGTGTCGCCTATCTTTCTCTGTTGCCTGCTTGTTCTAGCTGTGGTAGAGTAGGCGTTCCGCTTATATAGCCCCTTTTACGGAGTAGTTCAGCATGGTTTTGCAGAAGTTGCTGCGAAAAGTGCGACAGCTCCGGGTGTTCCTCGCACCACAGAGCATGCAGCCTTGCCATGTAACCCCGTTCAGGGGCCACACTCGCATCGTGGCACTCTAGCAAATCGTGATTCAGTCGCTCCGTCCGCCCAAAGGTTGCGAGATCCCGCCGATCCATCGCATTGAATCCATTTTCATTGGCTCCCCCAGCTCTAGATTGGTCGCCATTGTTGGCCGACCCATTGTCGGGAGCCCTGCGCGTTCTGTTGTTTTGAACCGCACTTACTGCAACTATATTTGGTGTTTTCATTGTTGTTCCCACGAAAAGCTAGGGAAAGGGGTTCGTCCATCCTTGTAGAGCCCCGCATGCAAGGATAAGGCTACGTACTCTGAGAGGTCACCCGGTATCCCAGAGTCACCGTTCTAGACACCTCACCCAGGTGCCATTCAGCTTTCGGTACGGTTTTCACACCTCCGCTTGGGGGTTAATTCCTTCGGGACCAACCCTGAACAATTGTCCGCGACTGTCTATTTATTTTTGTAACTATATTCAGCAGAAACCCTTGGTACAGGGACCCTCTATTCGCAACCCGAGGACGCGTTCAGTGGGTTTGTCATAGGCCCTTCGGT
>NC_046658.1:55872752-55906144 GCF_010883055.1 Belonocnema kinseyi | reverse complement strand
CCGCTCTCGGTGAAATCCTGCGGTTATTCTTATGACAAATTTATATATATATATACGAGGGTTCTAGTAGTGGCCAAGCGATGTTAGTGAATTATGATCTCGTAAAAAGCTCCGGAACCTGCTTGTACGTTATCATCGTGCGCTTTATTTCAATACAGAGGTTTTGCGATATCATTGGGCGCTATCTTTTTTTTCGTGCGTAATTGGTTAATGCACGCTGACTCATGAAAAGACAGCTACCGGTTCAATTCCGGTAAGAGTAACATTTTCTTTCATTTGACCCCTTTTGTTGAAATTTCGTCCTTTTTGGTTGCATTTGACTGTACAGTAAAAAAATAGGTTCAATTTTGTTGCAGAACATTTTGCTCCAACGATCATTTGACACTTGAAATCATAGTGATCTATGTCCATTCGGGTCAATTCAATCTTATTTCTCAAATCCCAAATCAGATCATTATGATCTCACAAGTCGATCAATCTATTCAGCTGATCAAAATGCTCTTGAATTCGGTATCATTTTAGTTTCATATCAAAATGATATTCATTTCGGTATCATTCTGAAAAATTTTTACTGTGTGTTTAAATAAGAATTAGAATATTTGTTAAAAATCAAGTTTTTGAACTCCAACTTTAACTGTTCCTTGTTTTAGAAATGACAGAGACTACGTGTACTGAAATTTGGGTACGAATACCTAATTCTTATCGATATACATTCCAGAAGAAGGGATTATTTGCACCTAAATTACCGTACAAATAGCTGGATTTATCAGGTAGATCCTTATATACTTCTTTTATAAATATGTCGGGCACGAGTAGCCTACGACTTTCAACAAAAAGTGTAACCACTCGATAAAGTTGTGTAAAGATTAATTTTGGATCCGCAAAAGTGAATCAATTTAAACCGAAGTTGATAATCAGAATGGTATTCAAGGATTTGATATCCCGTGATTTAACTTGTTATCATGTACTATTTTACTGCCTGTCTGGTTTTCTAATTTCTATTTTTATACTTTACATTACTTTCTCTTAATTCCTTTCAAAATCTTTTATGCTTCTAACCTCTTCCTTCTATGTCTCTCACTCTGAGTTTTTCATCATCTCCTCTTGCTGCTTTTCTGACATTCTCTGGAATCCAACATATTTCCCTTTTCCTCATCTCATATTCTCATCCCACGATTCTCCCACCCTAAAGCTACTCCCGCCTTCTCTTCCTCCTCTCTTCAATCGACCCTCTTTTCTCCTTCCCACGCTCCTCCCTCCACTCTTTCACTTCTCATCGGAGTAGAGTCTCAACTAAACCATCTTTCCTCCCTTCGGTGTTTCTTTGTCAGTCATTGTCATTGTCATTGTCTTCGTTTTCGCTTTTTTATTTGACAATGTCAAATTAGATTTGAGGCGCAGATGCAAACCCGTGCAGTACTTTTATATGCCAACGGAAAAAATAATAGAGAAAGAGAATATATCTTCACAGTCGATAGAGTTTCGATATTCTGTTCAGGCTGTTTTATGTACACCGAGAGAAATATATATGGGCTTTAGGGAGCTAAAGTTATTTGATGATAAGAATTCTGTACATAACTCCAAAACTTTTTATTTTTATAGGTTCAGGTTTCGTGTTATTGTGTCTACTCTCTGCCCAAAAAAATGTATACCAGTCCATCTTCCAGAGATTTTAGTGAATAACTCAGCAGGAAAATAAATTTTAAATATAAGACAACAGATATTTTAGAGATTAAGGTATCACGCATATTGGCTGGTTTTTTTTTCTAAATCTCCAGTCCATTACTCATTTTTTTACGTCAAGTGAAAAGTTAAACGGTACGATTATCTCCCGATTATTTACAATAATGCCTAAATTTGAGTGACTTCCGTTCTCTAAAATCAAAGTAAAAAAATCTACAAAAAATATATTATTTTATTTTATCATTTCTATCAAGAATAGTGCAAGCCAAAGTACAAAATAATGATTCGCTATTATGTTACTAACAAAATATTAGTGAGGCATTCTCTTCGAACTAAGCTACTTAACAAGTGTCCCTCCTAGAAATAATCAATTAGACACGATTAATAACTATTAAGAGTAATCAAAAGTTGAATCGGTTTAAATTGTTGCTAATTGTGTCAATTGTTCCCAATCGGATTGAATTGAGTAAATGCACTTGCCTGCAATACGCCCTCTGCAGTTTTCGTTTGCAATACACATGACGCGCACGTGTTTATTGGTTAAATATTAAATTTTTAGTAATTTAACAAAAGTTTATAGTACAAAAAATATAATGTTTAGACGGTATACCGAATGAAAAGCTAAAAGTATATTGATTAACAACATATAAAAATCATTCCGTTTAAAGATGTCACAGTGATGTAGTATGATTATCAGGTAGGTAGTTTGATTTAGCCGGTATATTATTGTAAAACGTTTATTTAATTCTTTTTTAATTCATATTCTTGAGATTTTTTTTTGTTTGACAGAATAAAAAACCGCTTGTGAATAATAAAGGCAAAATCAAAATGCTGCATTGAAAACTTAACCCCCAACTCAGAATAATGGATACCCAGTTGAAAACGATTGGAAACATTATAGAAGGTAGGATGGCGCCAATATTTTGAAAGTCAGGCTAAATATTTACAATATTAAAATTTGGATAATTCAAATATTTTTATTTTAGAGGTTTGAAATTATTAATTATATAACATTAGATTCATTTAGTTTCATTAGGTTCAAATTTGAATTGAATACGTGCAGAATTCATCACAGCAAATGGTTTTCCTTCCATAAGCACATCAATTTTATATATTTTCTCCTTCTTGAAACATTGTGATTAATGGTCACATATTTCTGTAATTTTGTTAAAAATTTTTTATTTAATAGTCTGAAAATAAGTTTTTTCTTGGTCTTTATATCCAGTTATCATTCTCATAATTTTATCAAATCTTCTGTAACCGTACGGACTGTCGTATTTTTACTAATTCAAATCAAATCGAAACAAGATTAAAAATGTATATTTTTCATACTTAAATTTCATATGGAATAATTTTTAATTAAACAAAGTTAAAGGCTTCCGAATCCATATCGTACAATTTCAAATGCTTTATTAATAGAAAAGTTTCTAGACGGCTTGTCATTTTTACATATATTAATGAACATTTGAACTTGAAATCGCTATTTTAAATGTTTTAATTAAATGTTTAGAACGCTCAGTGATCAGAAAACTTCCACTTCGATTAGTTTAATCTGCAATTTAGTCTTAAATACTTTAAGGATTGCCGAATATAAAATGGCCGACATTAATGTAAATTCACTGTTCAATTTAGTAAGAATTTTGTGCATCATTTTGAGTACTTATATTTCAATAAACTAAGAATTTAGAAACTTGAATATAATAAAAACTTTTTTTCATAATATGAATTTATGTGTTTATGATTGCGAATAATAAAAAATTGAGATCTCTTTCTGACAAAAAAATATTTTATCTCTAATATTAATTTTTAATTGTTTAATTTTATTCAATTGATAACAGCTTGACATTTTTAAATAATAAAATAATACTTTAATTACTTTTCTGAAGTTTCACGTTTCTAAATTATCCGCTTACTTTTTTTTAAATTTTAATCGATTTTAAAACTTATAACAATTTATAAACATTTTCACTAAAATGAAAAATCCAAGAGCTCATAATAAAAAATAACAATTTTGCTTTATTATCACAAAATCATCTTTTCTCTTTCTATCGTGTATCTGATTTTATATTTTTAACATAAAATACTATTAGCACATTTTTTCGTAGCACCACTTTCATCTGGTAAGAATTATTTATAAAATGTTTATTTACTTTGTTTCATAATATATACTGTTTTAAATTTATATTATTCCGAAAAAGTAAATAACTGTCTTTAAATAATTCGCGCCACACAAAAGTGCTGCCATCACGTGGAAAATCCCAAGTACCCGATTCGAAACAATTGGAAATGCAAAATGCTCAATCGTTGCCAATGGTTTTGGCACAATCATGAAACACGATTCGGAACGATTGAGATATTAGTTATATTATTTCTTATCGATCTCAATTGATTATTTCTAGAAGTGATGTATTGTTTATAATCGAAAGCTTGCCTCTCCTACGTTGGATAATTCTTACCATGAGGTGGATTCACAACCACATTCATAATTTTATGTATACTTTTCAATTGCTTATGTTCTTGCATAAACTTCAAATTAGTTTAATGAAAAAAGATTTATTATAATTAACTCATTTTTTAAATATTACAGCAGAACCACGTTTTAGTCTTCTAGAACTGCTGGCGAGTACTCAATCGAGTATATTGCGAAATATTATAGACACAGTAAAAAAAAGGATTAATTTTGTTTCAGAGCATTTTCCTCCAGCGATCATTTGACTCTCGAGATCATAATGATTTTCTATTCGTATCAATTTGATCTAATTGTTTGGTTCATTTGTCAGACTAAACAAAATGGCCGCCAATTCTTGGCACCGGTGTCATAACGACATAACTTAAAAATGGTATCTCACCGCACGCAAATGACAACTACACTTAACAGGTGATATTTTCTAATATCAGATTTCGTTAGTTTTTAACTTTTCAAGTACACTGCACGATCAGAAACCGTAAAAAGCTTGAGTTTGAGCTAAAGTATTGTGAGAACGTCAGCCATCTATAGGTTTGACATCATACATGATCCCGAGTCAGATCATTATGATCTCAAAAGTCGATCATTCACTTCTGCCGATCAAAATGCTCTTGAATTCCGTATTATTTTTGTTGCATATCAAAATGACATTGATTTCGGTATCATTTTGAACACTTTTTTTTACTGTGAACCTATTCCAATTGGAAACGGTTGAGGCGGCCCTGACTGTTTAAGTTTCGATTCCCCTGATTTATTTACAAGTTCAGTACGCGGTAACCCCTGAAGTTTTGAACTTCGAAAGATCGTTTTTCGAGAAAAACGCATTTAAGCTTGGCGAATTCCATCAGCACACATGTTATGTTTTTTTTCACCTACGATCTCCTTTTTAAAACCAAAAATAATAATTTTGAACTCAACTTAAAAAGACGCGAATATCTCTTAAACATGAACCAGCCACTAGGACGCCATTTCATGCGGACGCCTACATATTTAATGGATATTTTTAGAAATCCTTTGTTCAGTTCTAAGAGTATAATGATGAAAAGAGGCTCCTTAAATTTCATCAATATATCTGCGACCGTGTTTAACCTTACGTGTTCATGAAAAAGTGGGACAGGCTACGCTCACACGCATACAGCAGGACAATTGCCTAGAACGATGTATTATAGACATTTTTAAATTCGGGAACATTCAATTCCGTGAATTAAAAAATTTTCGAAATTGTAACCATGAGGAATCGTCCATGGGCAATTAAAATTATCAGGAATTTTACCATAAAGTTACAATTTAAGAACCATGCACACAGAGAGAAATTTCAAGAGATTAAATCACGGAAGCGCGTGAGTTTAAATCTACAATCTTTACGTGATTTAAAGTCTCAAACTCTGTGATCTAAAAGCATATGATTCAAGACCTGATAATAAGGAGGCATGGCCTAATTCTCGAAACTTCGAAACCTATGCTTTAAAAGCAAGTGTTCCGAGATCTTAGTTTTCGCGCCAAAGCGTAATAAAATAAAGAAGTAGTGCCGTAAATTAATCTCCTGAAATTTTTCTCGGTTTACAGAACAATGTTTTTTATATCCATATTTTTTGGAAACTATTGCAGATATTTGTGAGTCATTTATTTTTAACTGAAAGGTCTTATCTAGTACTTTTTTCTCTTTTACCAACAGAACGCAGTGAAAGTGGATATCAAATGAAGGATTCACGGTCTACAGCTATTAATTTACATTTCATAAAATTAACAAAACGAAGCAAAATCGTTCTTATTTTTGAAATTTTAAATATTTTTTAAACTGTAAAATTTTTTGTCCATTTACTAGAGAAAAGTAATAAACGTTAGTTTTATAGCATTTTAATCAAAATTTAACGTTATATAACAATTGAAAGCTATTCACATGTTATCTATAAGGGTTCCGACGGTCTAAACCTTTTATCTGCAGTGTTATCTGCCAGTTTAATATGTCAAAATGTTTGGAATCGCAAGCCGAACATAGATATGCTTGCAAAAATTAAAAACTGTTTATTGAAAAAATGTGCTGAGTGTTAATAATCGAGACGCAGCGTTCAACTTCGTCTTCACAGCAATTTGTAGACAACAACATCGAAGATGACGTGAAATTAGGCACAAAAACCTTCGGCACTCACATACACTTAACTGTACACACTGACATGTGTCTCACTGGCCTACTCTACGAATAAACTGAGCCGTTGTGAGAGAAAGCACGGATTTCCCATAAGACGCTATAAGCAGTAAGCAGGCTTATACCGCGGACCCTTCAAATTGACTTTTTTTATCTACCTAGTCATCAGCATTATCTCTGGTGATCAATATAATCTTCAGGAGGTAAGCCTACCCGCAAAAGTTGCATTGTGCGAAAAATACCTAGACCTGGATTCGATGTTTTTTATCGTCCTAATGATTGGTATGATCTCCTAATGGGAAACTTCCCCAAAGAAGTTTCACAATAAGTGCAATAATCTCCTCGTGGGATGCTTCCCCGAAGAATGTGCGAGAGAAATACCTAGACATCGAGTTAACACCTGGCATCGGTCGACCTAGTGACCGCTATCATCTTCAAAAAGAAAGTTTTTTTGAGGACACAAACCGGATTCGATTGCGAATTGTTAGCAAAGGCCAAGTCAAATATAACATAGAAGAGTGCTTTTTTTATTTAATCTAATGTTTACTAAGAACTCATGAAACGAATCATAAAAATCAATCTTTGACCCCAACTGGTCGCTAAGCGGCTTATTTCCAAAAATTGTTGTAAGGACAACTTCTGATTGCGATATCATGAACGAGAAAATATCCAAAGATAAGGTACTTCCACGAAGAATCATTTGCAATGTATTATGTGTGGTCTCCTTTAGTTGAATCAAACCCATTTTTATTCATTTAAAACAACATTTGACTGAATTCACTCAATTATATAGTTTAGTTTACCAAATACTATTCTAATAAAATTTTATTGTAAGCTTACTAATGTAATGTAAGAAAATTATAGTTAATAAAATGCCTTTTTAAGGTTACCTCTCAATCCTAAACGAAACCGTTTTTATTCGATCAAAAATTCTTCAAAATTGTGACATATAAAACACATTAAGTGGGGTCATTAGTAAAAAGGACTTAAATTAAGTTGTTAAATGTAAAAGAAAATGACATGGAGTTTCTCCGGCAGCGGCTTAAGTAAATCTTGAAAAAAAATAAAGCGCCACAAAAGTAAGCCTGGTTTTTGTTCTTTGTAATATTGATAAATGTGACAGTCTAATCAAGATATTAAACTATTCTATTCAGTAATGACATAAAATAGTCATTGATGGACACTTTTATATTACCTGGGTAGAAATTATAACTTGGTTCTTAAGAGGACCTGTCTAGATTTCCTATTTTCTATCGAGGCCCTAAAGTGGTAACCTATCGAGGGCGCAAGCGAAAGCGTCACGCTCAGCTAGCGAGGTCATCCGTAGGCAACCTAATGAGGGCCTATTAATAGGGTCTTAATAGAATCTAGATAGTCCCTCACGCACTATTATTCAAAAGCATATTCTATTGTTTCTTATTTTGTTGATTGAAATAAAATATTAACAAATTATTAAAAATTGATCATGCTTTAAATTCTGAAGTGTGATGCTATGACTGCAGTAGTATTGACGTTTAACCAGCCCATTGCCATAATCTATTACCAGCAACTTTTTATTCAAAGAAGGAAAATATTAATCCAATTGTAAAATAAATTTTCTTTGCAAAAGTTTAACCTAAAGATTTTACACATTTTTGTAGCCTCTGACAAACAATCCTCTGTTTTCTTATATTTTATTGACATTCGATTATTAACCATACTCCGCACGTTATCCTAAAACTAAACTGATTGTTAAATTTGGATAGAGTAGACTTATTATCAATAACTAAAGACAAACGCAATTTATTAAAATATCCGCAAGCGCCGAGAATCGAACATTCATCCGATACTTTAGAAATGAGGAAAAAAGGTTTTTGAAGCTCGATTTGTTATATATGATTTTTAAACGTACTTACGTGATTTCAAATTGAATCGATCTTTAAGAAAAATTCTTTTCAAATTTTTAAGGCACCAAATGTTTTTATTTTTTTTCAGAAAAAAATGAAATTTTTCAAAGTTTGCAAGTCGGTATTTTTTTTATTTTTTATTTTTTAAATTTAAGTATAATTAAGCATAAGAACATTGAAGTACATTTTGCACTCACAGCTTTATTACCCGTGTTACCTGTCGAGGGCTTTACAAGGTCCCCTCGAGAAAATAATTAATTGATAGGAATTATTTTCTAAATATTTCTTTATGAATAAAGCTTTTTATCTAGTTTAATTAAAAAATATAGTGCTAAAAAGTGAGTCTATAAATAATGTGAGACAAGTAGCACACGGCAATAACCTGTCGAGGGCCAGCAGAGGGAAAGCCTAGATTCGTCCAGCTAGGAAATCTGACTGCGGCCTCGTGAGAGCCAATATTTAGTTTAGGCATAAAGAGGCAGTTTCTACTCGGGTACGGGGGATGCATTCATTAATATTATTCAAGATCAGATCTCAAAATAATTATTTCATTAGTTCAAAGCTTCACACTAAAAGCACAAAAATTTAAATCGTTGGAGGTTGGTGTCGGATCGAAAAAGAGCTAAAAACGGATCACGTGATTTATATATTCTCACAATATGAATCGAAGCAGTAAAATTCCATGAAATCTGCAACTCTTTCAGTAAGTTTTGGATTATAATCCAGCAGATATCATATATCATAATATGGCTATTTTTTCTACACATATACATATTAGCGAGTGATGATTGGTCGATAGGGGACAACAGGATCCTTTTAACGTTTTTCGAGACAAAAACGAGGGTGAATCTAGCGGGGCACGTGTCGGTAAGTGACTTTTGGCCCCATGAGCGCAATTGCTGCGACGAATATGACTATGTTAACAGAGCTAGCAATATGCTGCGAGCCATGAAATACTGGATGGCTGTTCTGTTCACCTCTCTGTGGTAAGAGGAGGGTGAGCCAAGTGCTTCGTAATGGATGGGAAGGGATGGGAAGGGATTAGAGGGGGAGGACATTGTGGAAAAGAAGGGTAGATGAGTGAGTAGGTCGACCCGTGATAAAATCCGGAGATTATTATTATACTTCGTGCGCCATAAATATTGGCAAGTGAGGAAGTAGTCAAATGATTGCGAATTACTTTTTTCAACCCCAATCTGCCAGAGGGAGTGCGAGAAAGGGCGATTTATGTTCACGAGATTCTTATTTCTTCGCGGCACATACCAATGTTCAGTTCAAAAAGATTAGGTTTCAATTGACACGACGCGACGCTCAGCGGCCCAAAACTTAATCTACAGCGGCAAGGTTTATTTCAACGCTTTAAATTTTAATCTCTAAATGAATCTCGTAAATAGTCATTGTTACTCAGAACTAATGTAGACATATTTAAAAATCATAAATAATCAATTATATATTTTACTTGATTATTATAAACACTTCATTTGAATAATGGCAACATATAATTCTGCAATTGCACATACTGTACTGTACGGTAGCGAGACCTGGACATACCAGGAAAAAGACAAGAGTAAAATCAACGCGGCTTTTATTGTTATGGTATTTCCTTAATCGATGTTTTCTCCAAATATATCAATTTTACCAAAAAATGATATACCAATGAAAATATGCATCTCTGGGAGTGGGCCAATTTTTGTTTTAAACTTTTTTCTGTAGAATCAATTTCAAGAAATTTCACCTGAATGTCCAGGTAAGTGCCTGGAAATGCGCAGGTGCTATTTCTAATGTCAGCACCTACATGTACACCAATTTTCAACCTTATCTGAATCACGTTAGTTAACTGCCAAAAATTCGCACCTTTGACAGGTTGCTACAGGTAAGCGCATCCACTCACACCTGCCGGGCACCCATTTTTACGTTCCTCATCATCAAGCGAACATCTCATTTGAAAATTGGCCTTATCCGTATCACGTTTCCATTTACGTTGTGAGCCCACGGTCTATAAGCAGTGGAACATCTTTGTCTGCTGAGAATCCTTTGTCTTGCGTTAGCTGTTTGTAGCCAACCACCTCGACAGAAATACCGTATGAGAACATCAAGGGGGATACCACAATGAAAAAGGAACTGGTGCTTCTTTACCATGAAAGTGCAAAGTTTGAAATCAAAAGCGAAAAAGGATAGAATTTTAGGACGAAATTTGCTGCAAACGCAGAAAAAACTGGAGGTTTACTAAAGTTGTAGAGAGCCAAAAGGTTTCATTTACTTAGAAAGCTCTTGAAAAGAACATGCAGGCGCATTCACAAACCAACGCAAAGCGAGCGTAAGGGTGAATGGGAAATTGAGTGACTGTTTCGATATTATTCAAGGAGTTAGACAAGGATGCGTTATGCCTTCATGGTTATTTATATTATTTATGGATAAGTGTTTAAGAATGGCTCTTTTCGACGAAGAGGGTGTGGATCTCGAAACAGTAAGGGTACGTGGGTTAGCGTTCGCAGATGATAAGGTTGTTATGTCAGAGTCAATCAAAGACTTACAAAGAATGTTGAATAAACTAGATGCAAGCATGAAGAGCATTGGCCTCAAAATTAACGCAAATAAAACAAAAACTATGGTAGATGAGGAATTAGATAGACGCGTAAACGAAGGTAAGAAGGTTTTTGGTAGAGCAGGTTCCCTTATCAGAAGTAAAAATATATAAAATAAAGCTAAAATGGCAATACATAATTCTATATTTGTACCGACTGTATTATACGGTAGCGAAACATGGACTTATCAAGAAAAAGATAAGAGTAAAATTAAAGCAATTGACATGAGATTCATGCGCATGATATGCAGGAAAACTCTGATGGACAAAGTAAGTAACGAGATAATTCTAAAAGAATGTGGTGCAGAAGAGACGCTAGTAGACACATGGGAAAGAAATCGGTTAGGATGGTTCGGGCATGTTGAGAGAATGTCAAATGAACGACTAGCGAAACAAGTATCAAGCCTGCATGAAAAAATGCATGGAAATAAAAGAAGCTAGAGATGTATACCAGGTTAGGAAAGTATGGTGGCAAATAGTTAATAAAAAGAGTGTCAGCAGATTGAATGACGCTTGAAACAAAAGACTTTGGCCACTTATGGACCCAAGTGGGAAACCTTACATAGCGGCTTCGTGAGGATCTTCACTTGGGGTGATTGCTAGAGAGATTGATCAGCAACCTGGGCCGGAGAAGTGTTGCGGAACGAACGTGTTATTTACATAAATAACACGAGAATTCTGGATCAATCTGAAAATTCTCTATCCCTTCCCCAAATTACTCATTTCCCCACCGAGTGAGTCACTCCTAACCCGAAAGGGAAATGGCTTAATGGTGACATTAATTATATCTATTTTAATTGTGGTAATATTTTGTAATTAAATTATCTTCATTACCTTATGTCCAGGAGAGTTCGATTACATTTGTGCTTTAAGCTAACAATTATGTTATCACGTGATCATTATTGTTGCAGCTGCTTTCGAACAAAAAATGGGTTCCAATGAAAGCCCTTTTTTCTGTAAAGTATCCTCATATAAAGAAATTTGCACTAAGAGATCTTATCGGTAAAGGAGAAGGACATTAGGACTAATCTATACTTCTCAAAAAAACGATAAATGGAGATTGAAAAACAGGTTGATTTGACGTGGCAAAACGAAGGCAATGAACATCAGTTAGAGAAAACCGCATTGCGCGATTAAACAGCGGAAATTGGGTTCTTCCTCAACCTGTTGATGATCCAGTACCACTACACTTCTTACTTGAATACCCAGAGCTGGCTACAAGAATAAATAAGCAGAATCTAGCAAATCAAAGACATTTAATATCTGTAAACAGATTGATTTCGGATGTTCAAATATCTGCCTTCAAAATAACAGTGGAACAGCAGCTTCCTATTGATGAACTCCGTTTGGAAGATGCGGATAGCGAAGACATGATTGAGGCTAAAGGCATAGGTGCTAAGGATAATGAACATCAAGAACCGTATCCACTATAACCACATTCGGACATTAAAAACGTTGACGTGAGCATCGAAAGCTTGGAAAAACTACAGCACCATGAAAGGAATTCTGGTCACGCTTTACGAGAGTTGATACATGCACAACCAACACAAAGGCATTCTCTGCTCAATATAGACATCACAAATGATCTTCTGGTACTAAAAGAACACCTGAGCAGCAAAGTTTAACCTATGCATTTAATCGCAACTCAAACTGCATTAGAGGTACAAATTCTTGCATCTACACCAGCAATATTGGATGAGATTATAGACTTCCAACGGCAGAGACTTGATGTTTTTACTGCTAGAATGCGTCAGTACAAGAAAAGAACTACAAGAAGGAAATACAATAGAACCTTTGAGGCAGATAAAAGCAGGGTTTTTCGAGAGCTGAGTATGATGCAAAATAAACAGCAATGCACCAAATTCCTTTAATTAGAAGACATGACTAACTATTGGTCGTTTTTTTAGAGAAAAGTGAACAGAAGCAATTTAGACGCTGCGTGTTTCCAACTAGAGAAGACAAGAATTAGCGATAATCCTGAAATAGAGCTGATTAACATCATAGCTCTAGATGTTTCAGCGGTTTTAAAAATAGCAAGTAACTGGGAAGCTCCAGCTCCGGACATGGTAAACAACTTCTGGTAAACCCAGATCCGATGCTAGGCTTTATATTCACTGCGACGAGAATGGCATCCTCACAGAAGAACAAAAAGGATGCTCTAAACACTTGCAAGGCAGTAAAGATCTAGTCATCATAGACGCTGTTGCCATGACTCAAATTCGATGATACTTTGGGATAAAAGGATCAAGTATTCCAATCATGGAAAATCAAGGATAACAAGAACAATACGCATTACAACGGTTATTTTTCAAGAGGAGATCTTTAGTGTACTATGGTTCTGTTAAGTGTTGAACCCATTCACCAGGATACTAAATAGCATCTAGCGTCTCATGGGTTCAGAATACATGATAATGAGAATGGTCATTAAGGAACCCATATTCTATACATGGATGACTTGACGCTATACGCTAGTTCAGACCAGAAGCTGCAGCAACTGATCGATGTCATTAGGGACCACAGAGCTATAGAGAATGAGTTCGAAAATTACATCGAGCAAATAGCTAAGGGCGAGTCATTTAAATATATGGATATTCTTAAATCTAAGGATATTCAGCACATGATAGTTAAGAGAAGCATAACGACTGCCTTCACTACAAGCCTCAGCTTGCTTCTGAAGAGTTCTCTTTACTCGGCAAACAAAATCAGGGTAATGAAGTTAATTCATCTCAGAATGTATTATTTTGGTCATACGGTCCAATAAATAATAATATTGGATTCAGATGTCAATTAATCATGCTTTATTTGTCAATTTCTTAAAAATCCAATGCACATTTCGACCTTGTTACAGGCCTTCTTCAAGGCAATAACATAACCTGAGTTAAAATTTGTTAACAGATGTAAAAAACTGGCATACAATTTTTAAAAAAAATATATATATAATGAAGAAAGTTATACAGAATTTTTTTTAAATTTACATGTAGTGATGTTAATTAACTTATCCAAGACATTTCAATCATTTTTATTTTCTACAAGAAGAAAACATAATTTTGGATAAAAGCAAAATTATTTATTTTTTTATTGTTTAGGTTCAAAATTGATAAAACCATTATTTGATTAATGTGATTTTAAAAACTAAATATTGAAACCTCAAATTTTAGAGGCTTAAATGCAGTAATTTACTACCTTTTTAAAATAATAACTAAAATAAGATGTTTTCATTTGGATGGACAACCATGGACTAACGAATACAATAATACATTATAGATAGAGTCAATTTTCCATGCGCAATTAATAAAGGCGGGTATTAAATGGAGACCCAAATGAAAAGTGCGCCAAGGTAAATTGAATTTAAAAATTATAATAAAGTTTTTATAAAATAGTTTGATAAATTTTTTTTATATTTAACATTTCATTTTTTAATTTGATGAAATTTTTAATGAATTAATTTATGAAAATGGACTCTAAGATTCTTTTTTGTGAGTATTTTTTTTTTCTTACTAAAATTTTGATGTTTTTAATCTCAAAATCATAATAATGATCAGATTGTCATGCATATTGTGACAAACCAGTATTTACAATTAATCTGATATACTATACACGACAAGTTTTGCTTGTTCTTTTTATCTTTATTTAAAAAAAAAGAAATTTATTAAGTGTGTTAATTAAACAAACCCTCAGACGTTGCGAAAGACCTTCAACATATGGCAATGACACCTTAAGCTCAGTTTTATTGTAATTTTCATTTCATTATTTTCATACCAATTTGTTGTTAAATTACCTTCTGGAGTTTCAATAATGAATAAATCCAGATAAGCAATAGAATAATTAACTTCTTTTATACTTATATATAGAATAGGAGTCAAAGTTAAATTATCAAGACCCCTTTTCTCTATATCTTCCATAACTAAATTCCAAACATTAGGATAGAAACAATTGATAGATGTGTTAAATCGAGCGATATTAAATTCCATAAAGAAAATTTAGATCAACTAAAAATTACCGTCTTGCAAAATAATTACTCAGTTCAATTAATAAATAAAATGATCAAAGAAAGAATCCATGAAATTTATAATAATTCGTCTAAAAATAAAAAATGGAATGAAAATTACAATAAAACTGAACTTAAGGTGCCATTGCCATATGTTGAAGGTCTTTCGGAGAGTCTTACGGTATCTTTAAAAAAATACAATATTAATTTTTATTTTACCAACAACCACACACTTAATAAATTTCCTTTATTTAATTTAAAATAAAGATAACAAAGAAAAGTTGTCTTGTATAGAATATCGTATTAATTGTAAATATTGCAATAAAATTTATATTGGCGAGACTGATAGAAGACTTAAAACTCGCATTTATGAACATACACGGGATTGTGAATTAGGCAATCAAAATACTGGTTTGTATTTACAAATATGTAATTATTATAATTTTATTATATTAATTTATTAATAATTATTTATTATTAATAAATTTTTATATTATATTTATTATTAATTATTATAATTATAATTATATAATATGTAATTACAAATATGTAATTGTAAAATACTACATGCATGGCAATCCGATCATTATTTTGATTTTTAGATTAAAAATATCAACATTTTAGTAAGAGAAAACAATACTCACAAAAAAGAATCTTAGAGTAAATTTACATAAATAAATTTATTAAAAATGTCATCAATTTAAAAACTGAAATGTTGAATATAAATAAAATTTATCAAACTATTTTACAAAAACGTAATTTCAATTTTTGTACTCTATTTACTTTGGCGTACTTTTCATTTGGGTCTAAATTTAATAACCGCCTTTATTAATTGCTCATAGAAAATTGACTTTCTCATTAATGTATTCGTTAGTACATGCTTGTCCATCCAAAATAAAAACATCTTATTTTAGTTATTCTTCTAAAATTGTAGTAAATTACTATATTTAAGCCTTTAGAATTTGAAGTTTTAATATTCATGTTTTCAAATGAAATTATTGAAATAACGGTTTATACATTTTTAACCTAAACAATAAAAAAAAATAACTTTGGTTCACATATGAAATTTGTCAACATATGAATTTTGTTGTTTTTTGTCACGAAATCGACTGCCAGTGGCTCATGAAGGTCCTTATCGATTAGGAGACTTTGTCATGCAACGATATTTGTTCTTTATTTAAATAAATTTTATAAATGAATATAGATTTTCGACCAGAATACTGCGTTTTTTCAACCTGCGCAATTTTAAATTACTTTGGAAAATTTATCACATCTTGACCACTTGTCAACAAATTAATATTATATTTTTACGAAATTAACTGTGAATTATTTAAAAATGACCTTATTTATTAAGAGACTTTTTCAGGCGGCATTATTTCTTATTTATTTTAAAAAATTTTATTAATATAATGAAAATACAGAGTAAGGCGTGGAAGATCGCTGTATATATCCAGAAGCCCAATCACTGCAAATAAAGTCACCATAGACAGTAAAATTTCAATTGTTTAAAGAAGTGATTGCTTACTCTTAAAAATGATGGAATTTTGGACTTTGTGGTAAAAGTGCTTGTGATAAAACAATTGTGGCTCATTGATGGAATCAGATAGTAATGGTAGTTATTGAAAGTTAATCCTATCGAGAAAAAATAAATCTGCTGGTTGAAATGATTCAAAATTGACGAAAATCTGCATTTGTTTTTGTAAAATTAATTCATACAAATAATAAATATCTTTGCTTAACAATATTCTCTCAAAAATATGGTCCTGTTTAAGTAACTGGCAGTGGACTACCTAACAAAGAAGCACATTAGTTCGTTGAGAAGTAGTCAAGTTATGAATTTTTTGTAAAATTGTTCAAAAAATAAAAAATTATTGTTGGTTGGTAAAGTAAAAGTTTAGGATTGTCCTGAATAATCTGAAATCTATTCTGTTAAAAAAGACGAAATCTGCCGGTTGAAAATTTACGAAAAATTGTATAGGTTTATACAATTTTGTTGAACAATTAATGATTGTTTCAAGGTATTAACAAATCGTACGTATTATTTATTTCTGAAAATTTTCTAATCGTGAAATGACTTTTTATACACAAACTAACTCAAAAATCGGTACTCACAAGTCTTTTATCAATTTAGATAACTTTCATTTTTTTCAAATGCTTAAATCGGATGAAAATTGTAAGCTCTAGACTAATTTGTTCAGAAAAACTTGTATGGCCCATTGACCGTTATCTTTTGTGTCTTAAATATTGTTTTGATGTAATTATATATTTTGTATTCAAATATATTTGTTGCGTCAATAATGATATTATAGCTTCTACATAACTTTTCCTAATATTCACATTCCTAATATCTTATTATTCATTTCGTGTTTGCTGTCGCCTTTGTGTCATTCTTTCTTGCCCTTCCTGTTATGAAATACTAAGAACGCTTTTGATGAGATGTGAATTAAAATAATTAATGCATCACCGAAATATACAATAAATTGTTGTTTGTCATGAAACGATCGTGCACCTGACGGTTTATTAAAGACAATAACAGCCTGTGGAAGTGACAAGTGACTGAAGTGACCCATTTGCTGCTCTTTCACCATTTTCTTTCGTAAGTCTACACATGTTTTTGTACTATGTGTACCGGATACAAGACATGTGGCATATTGAATATGTGTATTTGTTCAGATGTTAATTATAAAATTAAGATATAAAATCTTTATATTTAGATTATTATTAAAGTATTTATCTAGAATTAAACATATTTTTACAAATTCAGAACACTTAAATATTCAAGAAAATCACATGCTAGTGAAATTATTCAATCCATTCCGCACTCGTAACAATAATTTTCATTTATGGCAACATTAAAACCCGTGTTGAATTTCTGAACTGTTAGTTATGTTGACGTATTTACTGAATTATTCCCTGGTGGAAAACATTTACATAGCAGAAAAAATTATGTATTATTTTTTCTAGTGCTACGCGTTTGACCTGTCAAACGCTTAAACAATTCCAATGATTTCTACATTTAACCAGTTAGACATTTAACAGGTAGAGAAATTCGTTTGTTCTTACAAAAAAAATCCTAGCAAATACACTTTACAGGATGAAGCCAAAAAACTATTTTTTTTAAATGTACATATAAGAGGGAAATACATTTTTTTAAATAAAATTAATGTGTGTACTATATGACATTTCATTTAAAGCGTTTTAAATTCCTAATATTTCCAGTAAAATTATTGTACGTTTAACAAAATAGATGAATGTTAAATCAAATAGCTCAATTTTGAAATAAAAAGATGAAGTTAAAGCAAGAAATATTAGTATACTACTAAAATGAATTCAATTTTTTTATACATAAATTTTCCACTAAAATTTGTATTATGTAACCAAAAATTAAACGGTTAAATTAGCAGTTGAAAACAATATTTTTAATGAAAGAAGAACAGATTTTCTAAAAATAAATACATTTCTCAATCCAAAATAGATTAATTTTATTTAAATAGTTGCATTTTTAAACAAAAAGATGAAATTTCTACCAGATGAGTTGAATTTTTTAATTCTATATAAAAGAATAAAATTCTTTTTCAACTGAAAAAAAATAATTTCCTAATAACACTAGAATAGTTGGGGTAACTAAAGAAATGTATGTTCGACCATAAAAATTATTTTGTAACAAAGTAGTTCAACTTTTAACCAAGTGGCTGAATTTTAAAACGATAAAAGATGAATTTTCGAGAAAAAATGGGAAATGTTGGATGTTCAAAAAAAAAAAAAAAAAAACTTAAAAATCAGATGAATAACATTCGAATTAAACCATAAAAAGAATGCATTTTTAACACAATAGTTCATTTTTTAACCAACGATATCAAATTTAAAGTGAAATTATGAATCTTCGTAACAGCAAAAATTTTTGCAAAGTAGTTCAACTATAAACCAACTATCAGTTAAATTTTTAAGTAACTATGATACATTTGCAACCCAAAAGATTAATTTTCAACCAAAAAAGAAGGCGTTTTCAATAAAATAGTTCAATTTTTAATTAAAGTGGTGAACTTTCAATTAGAATGATGATTCTATAACAAAAAAATACATTTTTCACGAATCAATTAAACTTCCAGCCAGGTAGTTTAATTTTCAATTAAAAAAGAGAAATTTTGAATTAAAAATAGAATAGTTCGATTTCCAATAACAAAAAATTAAATTATAACTAAAAATGCAATGGCTGCTTATTCTACAAAAAATTTTAAAACTTTGAATAAAAAACAGTTCTATTGAAGATTTCAGGCACGGAAAATTTTGTAGTTAAGAAGGAAATTTATTTCTAATCACATTGTTAAATTTTCAACCAAAATTTTTGTCTTTAACCAAATAGTTTAATATTTTATCAAACAGTTTAATTTTTCATAAAAATTTTAATTTTAAATGAAATGCATAACTTTTTAATAAAATTGTTGAATTTTCATCAAGATAATTACTACATTTTCAACCAAAAATATAATTAAAGACTATTCATTCAAAAACAACTAGCTAAACAAAATATAGTTGAGTAAAAAAGTAAATGTCATTTTAGAAAACTGCAAATTTTGGTTAAAAAATAAAGTTTATTTTTGAACTGAAGTCTCATAAAAAAAAAGAAGTTGCAAACGATGGAATGTTTAACTAATTGAACTTTTCTGCAGGTTATATGTCTAATCGGTTCAACGTAGAAATTATTTGAATTATTGTAACGCTTTTTAAGAAGTAGATAAATTTCGGCAATATTAAATCTTCAAATATCTGTTCTTATCTTAAATTAAATAAAATATTTTTGTATTGTATTAAGTTTTGTTTTTAGCCTCTAAACATGAAATAAAAAATAAATTGTTTCCTATTTTGCATCTTAAAGTTTTAATCGACAGGAGCATTGGCAAATAGTGTCTTATTTGAAATGACTCACAATAATTATCATTTCAAGAAGTAGATTTCCACGTTTCCACCAGCAGAATCTGTAAATAATATCTCACCGTCATTTAAAAAGTAGCAAAGCTCGAAGTTCGTGTTATACACTTTTTTCTTCGCACCTGAGACAATACTGAGGGCGTTTATTAAGTGCACTGACCTCATTATGCTCAGATCTGCATTCGCACCATTGAACTGGTAAAATAGAAGCTAAAAGAGTTTTCCATGAATAAAGAACGCGTAGCAGCAGCACTTGTGTCAATCGTTGGTTGGTTTATTTTGTCACTGTTCTCGAAACTGGAATAAGTGAAAAAATACTATTAGAGAGTAACGAATGAGTGTCATCGGGCGAAGGGAAAAGGAAAGGGTAAATCGAAGTGGTAATTGTTTTTCTTTTGAGGTTTAGCTTTAGAGTGCAGTACTTGGAATTTCGGCAAATATAATCTGCCATATGTGATATCACTTTTGTTACAACTGTCGACTGTCAACCCTTGAATAAATCCTGAAGTGGTCTTTAAAAAAACAATATTGTAGGTGTTTGAATAGAAAGTGCCTAGTATTTTCAATTGTTATTTAGGGATGCATCTAGGCTTTAGAAAGATAAGCAGGTTTAGAAAAGGGGAAGGTCAATAACTGAGAGGGTAATTAAATTTCTGATCCTTGTTCCCGCTTAACAAAGAAAAACAATTTGTCCATTATATATCCGGAATTGCTAAAATAATTAAATATATATTATATAATAATAATAATAATTATTATTATTATCAATTTGAGAGTTCAGGTAGTTTAAAAGTTGATAAACTTCCCCTATCCTAGTAATAATTAGCCAAGCGCTGCTTAACTTCTGCTATCGAACAAGAAGACTAAATCACATTCATGTATCCCAGCAGATGCATAATTAAAAAAAAATTGAACTTAGACGGAAAGATTTATACAACTTTCTTTTTCTTATTCCATTGAAAGTGAGACAAATTCTTTTTGTCTTATTTTGCTTCGAATAGCATCGCCCTGAATTATTATTTTTAAGTTAAAACAATTGATTTTTAACCGCTTTTGGGATGTTCAGGTTAGAATCGTTGTTTGATATTTTTTTCTCGAAACTGGTTCTATATTTGTAATTCTTCTATTCACGATTGATTATAGCCTTGGCCAGTACTATTACAAAGATTCTGTCCTGCTTCTTCTCTGGGGAAAGTAAATAGCCATACCCTACCCCCTTTCCAGGGGTTGCCCGTTTTTTAAACCCTTTTTTGGGCAGAGTTTATTCGTCGATACCTCGTTTTTATGCCCCTTATCTAGAGGAGAGAGACTTGGTGTCACCCCCCCCCCCCCCCCCCCCCCCCCCCCCCCCAACCATACACTTCCCACCGATTTGCCTCCGCTATGGGCAAAGTGACTTCGGCGATTCCCCATCCACACCCTTCCCTCTTTGCAGAGGTCACCCCGTATTTATACCACTAGGTGAGAGTGAATTCAGCAACAATCACTCCCTAGTCACACCCTCCCTCTTTTCAGGGGTATCTCTAATTTTCTACACCTTTTTTGGGAGAGAGTGACTTCGGCAGCATCGACCCTGAGGCGCACTCTATTCAAGGATCCCCCTCGTTTTGATAGTAAAAAATCCCCTATCAAAAACAAAACTAAGAAATTATGTAAACTTAGAACAAAAAAAATGGTTATCTCGAAAACTATTGGAGATATCGATGTAGAAGATTTCAAATAATGATAAGTAAAATCGGACAACTAATCCACAAAGATTCTTAATGATCTTGGCATTACATGCCTTTGAAATGAGATTTTTGCTGCAAATATGATAAGAGACATCGATAAAGATCGGGTTCGTGTATCAATCGGGCTCTAAATGAGTGTACGGAATCTCAAATTTTTAAATTTCAATCGAAGTAGCGTAAGTCGATTATGGCTGTTCAAGAGGCAAGCAGGATCATTGATAACTTAGGGATACGAAGCACACACGACTATTCAAACGAGATCTCACGATAGAAGCAGCGTATGGGGTTGAGATTCTCGATTCTCTCGATTACAATCCACACCCACGTTGGGTTGAGATGCCTTGAACATAAGAGACTACAAATTTTAATCAAAGTATGTATGATATAACATACACATATTTATGCGTGTTAGTGACACCCATTGTGTCATCGAAACTCGAAGGTGCTTTTTTACTTACTAAATTACTATCTACTGGTTTTATTTCAACGATATGGTGGGGTAAATCTTGTACAATAAAAAAATTCAGATTTAAAATGTTCACAACTGTTCTTCGTTTCTTTTTCCATTATTATTATGAAATTAGATTATGATTTGAATGTTTTTACGTGAGTGTGGAACAGAATTTGTATTCCTGTATTTAAATTGATTTTTTCAAAGTAACAATTTCTTACAATGTATATTTCCTTGATCTAAAAGCTATTCTGCAAAAGCATAGTATTGTGTTTCGAATTCTTTTTTAATATTAATGCACATATTTCAACTTTTATTAAGTTTTTTTACACATTTATATTTTATATTTAAAGACAAGAAAAAATTCAAGAAGAAGGAAAATTTATTTCTTTAATTAAATTCGGTATAAGAATACTGTATTCTGGAAATACAATGTTGATTTACTTCTGAATTTATCAAATTAGAAATTGTTCAATTATTCGGGTTAAAAATTAACACAATTTCAATTTGATGTGCCTAAATTGAAAATGTTCAGAAGCGAATGCTTTCAAAGTTTTATATTACACATTTAATATTTCAATGCAAAATTTGGTTACTTATTTAACTTTATATAAAAATTTAATATTGTTATTGCATGTCATTTTAAATTGTAAGCTTTGAAAAAATTTTTATTTAAACTTGTTTCAATTATTCAAATTTCAATTTTTAAGTTCCAACTGATTCAATTTTAACAAATGAATTTTGTCTTTTCACTTAAATGTGAAATTTATATTTTAAACAATTCCAGTTTTAAGTTTTTTTTCTTTCCAAACTTTCAATAAAAAAAATTTGAAACATTTTCACGGTCATTAATATATTTGTCATTTAAATGTTTCGCGATGCTGAAAATTAAACATTTGGAGTTCTAAAATTTCTGGATATTTAAAATTTTCTATTGTTGGATGGGTAGTTTTAAACACTAAAGTTTATTTTTCTGTGTATTTAATATTTATTTTTATATTAAATTGATAATGATTTATTCAAAAAACATGTAAGGTATAGTCTTAATTCAAAATATTATATTTTAAAACATGAAACGGGGAATGACAAACAGTGCTTAGTTTAATCAATCTAATTTTACAAGAGAGACAAAAAACCTTTATGGAATAACAATTAACATCTTATTAAATAATGTGCATGTAATAATTAAAGATAAATGGCGATGGACTTGCTGGGCATCGGTTAGCTTTCTCTGATAATATAAATAAATATAGTACATAAATCGTTGAGAAAATCATCTGAAACGTATATTTCAATTCATTTCATCAACAAACAACCCTCAATAATATAAAAGGTATATTCTTAGCACTAGTACAATCTTTTTAAATTTTAATAATAATATGTTCAATTGTTGAAGCTTTTAACAGTTCAATGTTGACCTTTTTAGTTCAAAAGTTCTTCAATTTAAAGTGGTTTAATTTTGGAAGGAGAAAAATGTATATACTCTCAAATTATAAACTCTAATGGGACAAAGATTTATAATATTTGTCAGATATTCTAATTTATATAATTTAATATGTAAATATAACGCTTGAATATCTAGATGGCTATCCTGTGTTTTAATTTGCGGATCAATACTCAATAAATACAAACGTATCATCTACATGTTTAGGATTAACAAATTTTATGTTTAACTATAGGACAGCAATCTAGATGTTCAAAGTTAGCATCTGTAGATATTAAAAAGTGAGAAGTTACTCACAAACATCCAAAATGTTCAACTGAAATATCCGAGATATTACATGTATGGTTTTGACAAATAACGTCTATAAATATTTCAGGAGTTTACTTATTTTTGGTCATTCAAGAAATGAATTAATAACTTATTTATGAATTCAAAACTAAACTTTAATGTTCGAACATGACCGAAAAACAGATAAAGGGTATATGAAATTTCGATCAGATGATATATTTTCAATTTAAGATTATGTTTAATAATTTTAATTTAAAATCAATAATGGGTACGTAAGCGGCGAACGAATTATCTGTAATCTGAACTTAAAATTCTATCTATTTCAGGTTACTTTAACTCAAAATTTATTTTAAATTTATAAACATTTTGGCAAATGTGTTCGAGTCAAACTTCAAAAGAAACTTAAGATCATACTTCCCTCGTGTAGAGCAGACAGACAAAATTCGTTATTCAACTTTGATTAAGGATAGCTAATTTTGAGTTTTTGGAAATGTTCAAAAATTTTAATATTCCATAATTTTATTATTGAAAATATATAACGGCCATATATAGCCGTGAAATTCCAATGCGTAATGCGCATGCGCTCGGATGATTTCAACATTTGAATGTGTTTCAGTTTAACATAAAAATATTTGTACGCCTAACATCTCAAAAATATAGTAGATATTTTGCATGAATATCTGAATGTTAGGTGGGAAATCTTACCCTTTGAACATTTACATTTAAACATCCATTTTTCGCCGTGCATTTTACACCAAAATCGGTGTTCAAGTGAGTTGCAACAAATTTGAGCCACGCATGTTCATTCGGAGAATCTAGGGGAAAAGTATCATTTACCAGTGGTATTAGTTGAAATTTGCCGGTCTTTTTCAATAAAGAAAACACTTAATCCTCAATGGAATCTCAAAAATATTTTATTCAAAGTATTGACCATTTGATTCTACACATTTTGCCCATCTTTCAGGCAAATCATGGATACCATTCCAAAAAACTTTGTCTCTTTCGAGGCAAACCATTCGACGAGCCATTTTTCGACTTCTTCAAAATTGGCGAAGCCCTGCTCTGCGAGTGTGTCCCATCGATGCGAAAGGTGATAGTCGGACGGGGCGAGGTTGGGGGGTACGGCGGGTGCGATTATATTTCCCAATTCAATGCTTTTAATGCGTTCTTCGCCACTTTAGCGGTATGAGACGGTACGTTACCATGTTGTAGGATAACTTTTCCATGTCTTCGGGCACATTCCGGCCGTTTTTCGATCAACGCATGATTCAAATTGATAATTTGTTGTCGGTAGCGATCCGTATTCACCGTCTCACCAGGTTTTAATAACTCGAAGTATACCACACCACACTGGTCCCACCAAACACAGAGCATTGTCTTACGGCCAAAGCGATTTGGCCTTGGAGTCGATAGGCCGACTTCACCAGGTGAAAGCCATGATTTTTTCCGCTTCGGGTTCTCGAAATAAATCAATTTTTCGTCCCCCCTGACAATTCGATGCAGAAAAGATTTCCTTTCGAACCGTTCAAGCAGCATTTCACAAATGGGTTTTCGATTTTCTATTTGTCTATCGTTCAGTTGGCGTGGTACCCACTTTCCATACTTTGGGTTTTTCCCATGGCTTTTAAACGTTGGCAAATTGCTCCTCGGGTCACATTTAGTGTTTGTGCCAAGTGCTGTTGCGATTGGATTGGGACTTCATCCAATATCACCTGCAATTCCTCGTCTTCGAATGAGCTTCAAATGCTCTTTTCTTTTGATGAAATAAGAAAAGCAACGAATGCCGCAAATGCGATTTACTTGGAACGAAACTGTACATATTCACTGAGGTAAACAACTATGATGCTATTATTTTGGCAGAATGGAATTGTGTATTTTTGAAGGTTATGGTCCACAGAAAAATATGGCATGGATGCCAAATCATAGAAATGTATACATATCTCTAGTGGCATCAATGAGTAAAATCGGCAAACTTCAACTAACACCCCTGGTAGACAATGTTTTTTCTCATCCAGAGCAACATGAAGTGTCGTCTACAAACTGTTAGTCACCTGCCTTCTAGAAAAGAATGATTGGATCCGATTGCGAGCGATTGAAATTAATACCCAAGCGTTCCCAACGGTGTTTCTTAATCGTGTTTGCCCGATTCAGAACGATTGAGATCGGCCATTGTTCTCAATCGGGACGCGAGGGGATTTTTAGGTCGACCACGGCCATGTTAGTGGCAGCACTTTGATCACGCGGGAATTAGTTGAAAACGGTTATTTACTTTTTATTTTTCTCGCTAAAAGAAAACTTTTTAAAGATTTCAAATAATTAATAAATAATAATAATAAAATAAATAATAATAATAAGTAATTAATAATAATTATAATCAACTATTTATCTAAATAGTGCAAAACACTTATAATGTAGAAAGTGCACAAAATTTATATCGTATAATACATAATGTAAATTACAGTATCAGTTTTTGTTAATATTATTATAATTTACCTAATGAATTGCTTCAATGCGAAATAATATGATAGATTTCAAACCCGATGCAAATTTCGTCAATATTATTTTAATTTTGAAATCGTATATCCTAATTATTATGCATAATTATTATTATAAAAGTTTTCTGTGCATTTGTTGACCTAGAAAAAGCTTTTGACAAGGTAGATAGAAGTAAACTTTGGGAAGTTCTGAAAGAGTATGGAGTCAGTGGATGGATCCTACAAGCTATAAAAACAATATATACAGGTAGCAAAGCGAGTGTAAGAGTGAATGGGAAACTGAGTGACTGTTTCGATATTATTCAAGGAGTTAGACAAGGATGCGTTATGTCTTCATGGTTATTTATATTATTAATGGACAAGTGTTTAAGAATGGCTCTCTTCGACGAAGAGGGTGTGGATCTTGAAACAGTGAGGGTACGTGGGTTAGGGTTCGCATATGATAAGGTTGTTATGGCAGAGCCTATCGAAGACTTACAAAGAATGTTAAATAAACTAGATGCAAGCATGAAGAGCATGGGCCTCAAAATTAACGCAAATAAAGCAAAAACTATGGTGTTCGAAGGAAAGAGTGAGAAAACACTATGCAATATTTTATTAAATGATGAGAGAATTGAACAAGTTGATAAGTTTGTATACCTTGGTAGCTTATCTACTAGGGACGAGAAGATAGATGAGGAATTACATAGACGAATAAATGAAGGTAAGAAGTTTATTGGTAGAGCAGGTCCCCTTATCCGAAGTAAAAATATATCAAATAAAGCTAAAATGGCAATACATAATTCTATATTTGTACCGACTGTATTATACGGTAGCGAGACATGGACTTATCAAGAAAAAGATAAGAGTAAAATTAACGCAATTGATGGACAAAGTAAGTAACGAGATAATTCTAAAAGAATGTGGTGCAGAAGAGACGCTAGTAGACACATGGGAAAGAAATCGGTTAAGATGGTTCGGACATGTTGAGATAATGCCAAATGAACGACTAACCAAACAAATGTCTCAAGGTAAAGTAAATGGCAGCGTGCCCAGAGGTAGACCGCGGAAAGAATGGTTAGAATGTGTGAATGAGACCCTAGCTAGAAGAGACATAAGAAGTCACAGAAACACGAGAGTCTGTATGAAAAAATGCATGGACATAAAATAAGCTAGAGAAGTATGCCAGGACAGGAAAGTATGACGGCAAATAGTTAATAAAAAGAATGAATGGCGCCTGAAACAAAAGACCTTGGCTACTAATGGACCCAAGATGGGAACCTTACATAACGACTTCGTGAGGTTCTTCGCTTAGGGTGATTGCTAGAGAGATTGATCAGCAACCTGAGTTGGAGCAGTGTTGCGGAACGAACGTGTTATTTACTTAAATAGCACGAGAATTCTGGATCAATCTGAAAAATCTCTATCCCTTCCATACACTACTCCTTTCCCCTAACGAGTCTGTCACGCCTACCCCGAAAGGGAAATGGCTTAATGGTGTAATGAAAAAAAAATAAAATAATATCTTAGCGATTTAACTATGGGACAGAAATGTAGATACTGAAGTAGAGCATCCGCAGATATTAAAAAGAAGATTTTAACTGAAAATATCCAAGATATTAAAGGGCAGAATCTAAGATATTCAAGAAATATTTTTTAATTGTGCAAAAATTACCTGTAAAGCATGCCATTTCCTATAAAATGCAAAATAATGCTCATATCGTAGTTCTCTGTTTTTAAAATCCGAATCCTCTCAAGCATTCGCCTTTTTAGATAATCATGCGATTTTTGTGTTGAGCAGATAACACACTGTTCAAAGCTAATATGAAAGATGCCTGTAGCTGAATCCTCATTTTTTTGAGAAAATTATAACATATCCAAAAACATTCAATGCATTTTCCACAAAAACTTATAGTGCAATAGATATACGAAAAACCACAATACACACGATAAAAGCTCAAGATAGAAACAAAGCGGGGTTCAAATCTTTTGTCGCCATGCCTCACGTCAGCGACCTTGCTCCGATAAACTTTAGCTTTTTTAATATCTTAGATATCAACTGTTAATATCACACATTTTATATTTTCAATATAAACAGATATTGCCCTTTAATATTTTGTATCTTGAATAGAAGATACTAGGTATTATGCCGTAATATCTATATATTATGGTTGAATCCCTGGCGGACCGAAGGAACCGAATAGACCCTCTACAAACTACCCGTAAAGACCCCATTGGGCCCCCATTCGGCTCCTTTTTTAAAAAACTCGAAAAAAAGCAAAATCAACTTTTAAATGGTTGAAATTCGGATTCTACGTTAAAATTCCCTATAGAAGGTCACGGAATAATCGCAATAGTTTTTTTGCAACGGTAGAAAGTTTAAAAAAATATAAGACGTATAACGCCTGTTGACTCCTGCACTTCAAACACATCGAATGGGGACCCAATGGTATCTTTACGGATACTTTGTATAGGCTCCTTTCGGTTCCTTCGGTCCGCCAGGGATATCAAAGTTTTTAATATCTGCTTTTCAGTATCTATTTTTCTCCGTGTATAAATTTCGTTCAAATGCGCAGGCATGCTACCCTATTGAGAACGTTCAAACGCTTGTGCCGATTGAAAATGATTAAGAACGATATACAATTTCTGTCCCGATCAACACCGGTTAAGAACTATTCAACCTTCAATCAATCACAATCGGATCCAATCATTTTTTTCTAGAAGGGCTGTCAAGATGATTTTGTCGGGCGTTACTTGGGTCAAATAGATGTTGATAAGCAGGTAAGTTTAATTAATAAAGACCTATCTTTTAATTTCCTCCCATTTAGCAGTGACTATTAGTGTCTTGGAATAAACATTGTACTTGGCGTGATATAATATCCAAATCTTAGGTTAGTCAAAACGTACATGACATTCTAACCACCAAAGCCAGGATGTAAAAACTAAGTCGTGACCGTCTGCTTCGAAATTGATGCCTGGGCGTTCGAACAAATTTCCACTGGATGTTCTGCGGAAGTTTAAAGTTATCTAATCTCGCAATTGCTAGTGTCATTGATAAAAAATAAGGTCAATATAATTGTATAATGAAAACAGAAATTTGTTTTTCACGATCAGTAGGGATGTAAAGTTTCATGAAACTTTAGCCTGATGAAAAGTTTAAAGAAACATTGGAAGTTCCGTGAAACATTGTAATGTGTCAAATATAGCGGCGGGAAAATTCAAACTCATAAGATAAAATCCTAACCTGACCTTAAAGGCCAAACCGATCTGCGCATGCACAAAATAATTTTTCTTCTCATTCCTATGTTTCATGAGACACATGAAACTTTGACATGAAACGATTTCACGTGAAAAGATTGCAGCCTTATGAATCTGAAAACAAAATGGTGATCCCTTACTGTCTTAAGTTGATTAGTTCCTAATTTCTCCAGCGCGGCGTTAGTTATCCCACCAACCCCTGCTTTTTTGCATTATACGGGATGGAACTACACCACTACACCGCCAACAATTCTCAGAACCAGAGACCAGACCTACCTTCGAGGCCCCGTAACATCGCGAAAAAAATTTTTTTCACAAACTGACAATGGCATCGTAAAGAACTACTCTTTACCTTCAAAATGCGATGCCTAACTTTTTGATAAGATTTTTCATAGCCGAGATATGGCGGATTCAAATATGAAAAATTTCACCCCCAAGCCCGGTAACTTTCCAGCCGGTTACGTGCGTATCATTGAGCTTAAACCCCTACAATCCAATTTCCTTAACCCCCGATCCTTGTTACCTACTCCGCCCTAACACTTCAAAATGGCGGATCCAAAATGGCAGCCATATTGAATTTTCAAAATCTGACTTCATATTCTTAATGAGCAACCTCAAAAACCTATATATAGATTTTTTCGATCGAATACGATCACTTCTAAATTGGGCTTATATCCTCACATATGCTATATAGGGTGTTTTAACGTTGTTACGAAACTGAGAAAATACTTAACTTCAATCAATGATATATCGATGAAAAAAAAGCTGTCTTGAATCTGAAAAATGGATTTCAAAGGGCAGGGGTGCTCCTTTGTGATGCTTTCGCCCGTTTTTGAAAAAAAATTTATTCAAGATGCTATGTAACCTCAAATATAGCAAAAAACGGTGTTTTTTGCACTTTTAGGTTACAATATCTCGAAAACTGAGGGTGATGGAATTTTTCTGAGGTCGGATTCGGATTCAGCGCAGCAAAAACCTTCGGGTATACTAGGTCTGGTCTCTGGTTCCGGACCTTTGTCAAATTTTGTCGGCCTGTGTAATCCTTTCCATTTCTGAATACACAAGTTTATACCAGATTTAAACTTACCATTTTAGGGTTTTGTGAGTACTCACAGTCCTAAACTATTGGATGAATAATGAATAATAATTATTATGATTTTATTGTTGCATTAAATAGTTCCGAAAAAAGGAAAACTATTTTTCAACTGCACTTTTACAGAAAAAAATACTTTTTACGGAGATATTAGAAAAATAGAGCAAAAATTAATCGATTCACATACATTTGGTCAATTGTTATCCCCTCAGCATTCAGCGAAGTGAAGTTAGCTAGTGATTAAAGTGAAAATACCTTATTATATATGTAGACAGTCATGACTTTTTCTATACTTCCCGGCTTTAGTTTAAATGTCAATGGCCATGACTAACCTGATATTTGGAGGTTGAATTTGGAAGTTATAATTTTATTCTAAGTTACTAGTACGCATTGTTAAATGAAAGGCATTTGAAAATTAGGTAAGTATTATTGCAATTAATTTCCTTATTAACAATTATTAAGTCTAATAACGTAAAGCAAATAGTTGTTTTGACAGGTGTTCAGGTGGCTGACAGCGCGGTTCAGCACTCCACAACTCTGCATGAGCCAAAATTCAGTCTCCAAATGATACTTTCCCCTAGATGCCCAGATGTGCATCTACATTCAGAGGAATACATTTGAGACTTGAAAATTCTCTCAAATGCTCATTTGGAGACCAATGAAATTTGAGCTGCAACAAATTTAAGACCAGCGTTTTTCTGTGCGATTATCCATTTATTTGTAGAAAATTAAATTAAAATAATGAATTTTGAAAAAATGTGCTTCTTCAAACGTATGATATTCTCACATTTTTGATAATCAGTGAAGAGGAAAGTAATGTTGCCTTGGCAACAGCGCGAAAAAGGGGAATGTCTGGAGAATAGAATTGAAACGATGAATGCGGTGATAAAAAGCAAAAATGAAATTAACCAAGCGACTACCGCACCACCAGCGACAAACATTCTTTGAGAGCTGAATCTCATAGTTCGCCCATTCTTATAGATTCTTTCGTATCTCATAATCTCGAGCTTTCAAGCTTAGCATTGAAATATTTACTCCATTATTATATAACTCTTAGATTACGGAATAAATGATTAACTTATTCATTTATCCCGAAATGAGGATTATGCGAACAAAACATAATAAATAAATTTTTTGAAAAAAAGGAAGAGACAAAATGAGTTACGCATAGTTTTAACATTTTGAGGAGTCGAGGAATATGATTATTGATCCTTGGTTCACAAGAACATTCTATTCTATTAAAATTCATTCATATTGTACTGAAGTTTTTAATTTACTATAAAAGGTAGACAAAATAGGCGCCTTTCGCCAAAAAAAGCGGCATTTCTTTCTCACTTCATCTACAATCCTCTACTATTCCTCCTCACAATTCAGCCTACTTCTTCCCCTAGTTCCGCTCGCTCCCCTCATTTCTCAGGGTTTAAAGTTTTCTTTTTGAGTTGTGATTTCTCAGGTTTGAATTCTGAATTCTGAGTTCTACGTAGTGAGTTGTGAGTTCCCCTCACTTCCCCTTCTTGTAACAAAGTACGACGGACAGACAGATGGAACAATGGAGGGACGAAAACGCGATTGAAAATATATAAACTACACATAAAAACGCTGGTGTTAAATTTGTTACAGCTCAAATTCTATTGGTCTCCCAATGAGCATTTGAGAGAATTTTCAGTGTAAAATTTATTCCTCTAAACGTAGTTGCACATTTGGGCATCTAGGGGAATGTATCATTTGGAGACTGAATTTTGGCTCATGCCGAGAGTTGTGGAGTGCTGAACCGCGCTGTCTGCCACCTGAACACCTGTCAAAGCAACTATTCGCTTTGCGATATGACTAAATAATTATTAATAAGGAAACTAATTGAAATAATATTGACCTAATTTCAAACTTTCTTTCATTTAGCAGTGCGTACTCGTCACTTAGAATATAATTATAACTTAGTAATGCAACTTCCAAATGTTAGGTTAGTCATGCCCGTCGAAATTTAAACTAAAGCCGAGATGTATAGAAAAAGTCATGACCGTCTACATATACAATTAGGTATTTTCACTTCAACCACCAGCTAACATCACTTCGTCGAATACAGAAAATCTAAAGAAAATTTCTTCTAACGAAGGGGGATCAATTTCGATGCAAACGGTCACGACTTAGTCTTTACATCCCGGCTTTGGTGGTTTGAATGTCATGCCCGTTTTGACTAACCAAAAATTTGGAAATTATACCACGCCAAGTACAATTTTTATTTCCAGGCACTAATGGTCACTGTTAAATGGGAGGAAATTAAACTTAAAATAATTATTATTATAACTTACCTATTTATCAACATCTATTTAACCCAAATAACGTCCGAAATAATCATTTTGAAAGGTGACTGACAATTTGTAGACGACAATCCACGTTGCTCTGGATGAGAAAAAGCAGTTTCTAAATGATGCTTTTCCCCCTGATTCTCAGAATGAATCCTGGTGGCTCAAATTTGTTGCAACTCAATTAAACATCGATTTTGGTATACTTTGGAGGATCGGCGATTTTCTGTGTAAAAAGGTCTCTGTCCGAGGCAACTAAACCTTAATAGCTGCATAAATCGAAGCTAGCAGGTTAAAAAATTCGAAAATATCAAATAACTAGTTAGATGGTTTCTTTTTTATGATCATGTTAGTACTTTTCTTCTATCTCTGTGTTTTCACGATACCGCGTTTGTCTAATTATGGAGGAATAGTCTCGGATTGATTTATTTGGTTTTGTTGACTTCTCAAATCTTTAAAGAAATATCAGAGAGGCCGAAAAACTTATACTTTTAAAAATTCCCTGGCTTTTAATTCCCTGCTATCCATATATTAATACTTATTTATCTGTATTTTAATTTTAAATATCAAAATGTAACACCTTAACAACTAGATAATTATCCTATAATTAAAATTACAGATATTGAGTCTTAATAACATTTATCACAGTGTGTATATTTTTTATTATTTAT
>NC_046658.1:55833089-55872652 GCF_010883055.1 Belonocnema kinseyi | reverse complement strand
CTTAGGGCTGCCACTGCCTAATTTATTTCAAAAAGTAAAAAAATGACCAAGAGTGACTAATTTCTAATGTAAGGAGTGACTAATGTGTATTAACAATGTAACTGAAAAAATCATTTTTAAATGTGCCTAATACTCTTTTGAATTTGAAAGATTTCGATAAAATTTATAAGAATTTTTAACAAATTCAGGACCATTTCACATGAAGTAGGAAAAATTTCAATGGTTACAGTCTTTTAAAAATCCATTGAATTAAGTAGAACTAAGAGAATTTAGAAGAATTCAAGGGAATTCCATTGAATTAAGGATAAATTAATAAGAATTCACTTATTTCTCGTGAATAAATTCTTAGAAATCAATTAAAATATGATAAAATACTGTGAAATTTTATAAACTCTGATATTTCCCTAAATCCTCAAAAATTCATTAGAATACCTTGAAATCCAGTAAAATCGTGTTATATGTTCCGATCTGAAATTCCGCATGAAAATTTGCTTAAATCCCTTAAAGTCAGTAAAATCCTTGTGGAATTAAAAAGAAATTGAAAATGCGTTGGAATCTTCTAAAATACCCTGAAATATTGCAAATTCTTCGAAATGTTTTGAAGTCCCTCTCAAGGCTTCAAAGCTTTTAAAAATGGCTCGAAATAATTTTAAATACCCTAAAACATTCCGAATCCTGTAAATCCCATTTCTTTATTGAAATAATATCAAAATTCTTTGGAATATTTTAAAATATACAAAAATATTTTAAATATTTAATAATCTTCTGAAAGCTCTTGAAAATGGTTTGATCTCTTTTGTAAATTCAACAAGAATTTTGAATCCCTTTGAAATTTTTTTGATAAATTGGAAATTCCTTCGAACTTTTAAGATATCCTAAAATTCATATGAATACATTTCTTGAACTCCATTAAAATATTATAAAATCCTATGAACTTACATGTAAGTACATAGGTTTTTTAAAGTCCCATAGAATTTTGTAAAATATTCAAAAACCTTATAGGTTAACTAAAATCATTTCATATCTTCTGAAATTCAAGGAAATTTTTTAAAACATCGCGAACAATAATTGTTCTTCGTATATTTTAAAATTCCCTATAATGTATCAAAAGAATTCAAGCAAAATCAGAAATAGATATGGACCTGAGTTAAATAGTGATTAACCCATGGGTTAATTTAAAACATTAAAACATTAAAACATTAAAAATTGAAAAGAAAAGTTTTCTCTAAACTATGGCCACGATGAATATCGGCAGAAATTGGTATAATCCTTAACCTAATTTGAAGTATGAAAAATTAGCTTCATTCGTCTATGCTTGGACAAATAATAGTACTCCATTTCCGTTAACATCCACATCGGAGATGGTTGCAATAGCAAATGATGGCAAATGATAAATGTCGTTGTTGAAGTCGATTGGTATGGGGTGAAACTGAGGGGTTGAAAGGAGAGGGTGATATAGTGAAAGAGTAGTATTATGCAGTATAGAGACGAGAAGTTGTGACGTGGGCGGAAGTGAGAGAAAGAGAATGAAGAAGGAAACAGAGTGAGGGTGACAGAACGAGGACCGTTAGATAAAATAAATAACACGCGAATCAGTGGCGCGCACTAAATGCCACTAAACGGGGGAAACTGGGGTAAAACATACGTTTCCGCTTTCCCATAATACATCATAAGCGTGCACGAAACCAGTGCCATTGTATGAGCCATTGTATGGTCTATTGTCCGGGATAACGAATGGTTATTCGGCGAGCTTGTGACGCGAGTGTGATTCTGTAAAATGTTTTGATTTCGTGATTTTTATGGTTTTTTTCCCGGCTACGCAAAGCGACAACCAAGGGGTCCAGGATGAATGAGCTGCAGGAGCTATACGATATACTGATGACCCGACATTGTCGGTGACGTATGCTAAATACAAGGAGAAATCGATGCTTGAACGTCTGCAACGCCTTTTCCCTATGACATATATATACTTTTCCTGTACCAGTATTGGACTACACGTCATAAAATTTAAATAAAAGTGCAATACCGATTGGGGAGGAAAATATTCGTGTTTAAGGGGCACTAGGGTCGGTTTTATACTTTTATTGATGGCCAATCCAAATCTGTGAAAGTAACTTAAAATTGAAGTAACCCATCTTAATTTTACAGCCACTTAGTATAATTTAACATTTCATGAAGTTTATAAATATTAACAATCACATGATAATAAATAATACGAATACAATGTCCAAAATTCTTGGTTGTTTCAAGCAAGCACCTTTAGACAGTGTTATAGATCAGATAATATAAATTTCGTGGAATCGGTCTTGGTCATACATTGTTCATGTCAGAATTTAAGTAACTTTATTTAAATATTGATTTTCGACCTTCAAAAATCCTGTATCTTAGAAATATAAGAATCATGACGTTATTCGTTTGTAGAGGAAAGTGAAAAAGTGAATCTCGTACTCTGCAGCTTAGTGTGCAAAAGCACCAGACGAAATTCTGAACCCCTACGACTTCTTATCCCAGCCGTGCTAGATGTACATTTTTTCACAGCTTATAAATGAAATATTTAAATAAAATCATTTAGATATTGTTATGAGGAACCAAACTGAGGCCAGTAGAGGAAAATCCAATAAAATATTTAATTACTGATGGAGATCACAGTTTCACTATCTGCCTAATTATTCTAGCCATCTCCTGAAATGACTAACTAAATTTCGTCTAATTAAAAAAATAGATAATGATCTTCAATTACGGAAACATAACCCTTCCTTAAAAGTCGGATTTGATCATTCATCGAAAAAAGTCACATGGATTGACCTTTTTACTAGTCATAAAGTTATATGATTTTTTTTATTTAAACGAATCATGAACCTATAAGGTTAGAAAAAACTCAATTAAATTGTGAGAGTTTGGGTAATTTTTTCTTACATGATGAATCTCAAGAATTCATTGAGATCTGTTGTTTCATATCTTCGCTATTTATCGAAATTCTTGTTCGCCATTTAACTTCCTACCTAATTTATTTGGAAGATATGAAATAGCTTATACCAAGGGCTTATACTATAGGTAAAGAGGCCTCGTTTTTTCAAACTTACGAAATTGATAAAGGAATTAAAAAAATATAGTTATTTAAATGGCGTCGGTACAGAAAGAAGTTATTGTTTACTTTTCCATATCCCTATGTGGATTTATTTGACATTATTTATAACAAAAACCTATTAGAACGACAGTTCACATTTTTTATTGAATAAATTCATTTCTGAAATATACATTGACTATCTGAATACTATAAACAAATTTAACCCAACCTAACTTTTCTTCTTTTCGATTTATTGGAAAAAGTTAAATATGTCGAGCCTAAAATTTCTTTAGGGCGAACTAAAGAAAGATGCTATCATTACACTTTTACGGGATAAAATTTCTTATTTAGGAATTTTACATTTTTTGTGCGATTTCAAAACGCTTTAAACATATTTATTGGTTCAAGCTAAAGAAATTTCGGGTGCAATATATGTAACTTTTTGCAAAAAATGTTGCATTCAAAAAGCATGTGTTTTTGTATATTTTCAGATTTTTAAATGAGGCAAACTAATGATTTTTTTTAATTTCTAATTTTTCATTATTTTTCACTAGTACATTTAAAGGATTTGCCACAGTCATTGAAGTGATAGGAAATTTCTTTTTGAATTTTCAAATCAAAAAAAGAGAACTGAAGCTATTAACCGATTTCAAAATACTTTTTTACTACTTTCGAAACATCAACCCATACATTTTTTCCATCAGTTCAAAGGATTTTAATCATTTTAGCGTTTTCACTCCGCCATACACTGACCATTAAAGATTCCAAATTAAAAAAAGAAGTGTCTAGTCACACCCGAAAATACTTGGTATACGCTCATCGAATTTCGTTGATACTAGACGCGGCCATTAAAAAAAGTGACAATGGCCAAAACGTGAACCTCCTTAAAGCTTCAAATACCACCACGTTCGTTGGTACGGAAATGACCTGTCGGTTCAGGCAAAGATCGCGATGGAACTATTTGGATGGGGGAGGGGGGAGGGTTTGCAGATTCACCGTGGCGACGTAAAAAGGAACTGAACAGCGGGATAACAATGTGTTTCATACAACAATGACTGTTTACTGTCTCCACTTGGGGCATAACAATGGCCGGTCGTTCCGCTGTCAGTTTTTGTCGATTCTTCTCTCTCGTCCCAAGAGGGGGTTGGGGGTGGAGGTGTGCTCAGGAGACACAAGGGGGTAGCATAACTGACGGCTTCGAAGCTTTTGCATAATTTATTAAGTTTGTTCGATCAATCGAATGAAGATCTTTATCTAGATGGCCATGTGTACATACATGGTTTATACATAAATAATAACATTTATATTATTTTATAAAATAACTATAGAGACTTTTCTTTTATAACTCATGTACAAATACAGATGGTAAATGAACCAAAATGTTACAAATTTTTTGTCTAACGAATATTTCGAGTTCGGGTGTGAGATTCGGCACTCAATAATGTTTGGGACAGACCACCTTCTAATTATAAATCCATTGTCTGCTGTACTTTTGCAGCGTGCTGCCTTTCCTGTCTTCTTCTCCAGACAGAAGACCATTCTCTTCCCGACAGTCGTTGTAATGTCAGCTTTGTTTCCACTGTTGTAACACTGTCGCACGATAAAGCGCGAAGACAATGCTATTGCAAAGGTCTTGTCTCTATCGTCTCTGCCCCCCCCCCCCCAATCCCTTCTATTCTCACTCTTTTCAGAACAATCATTGTCGCGAGTGTAATCTAGATTCACGTTATTCCCATTGTGAAGCTTATTGAAGTTTAGAATCATTCCAAGAACTCGCGTCGATTATTGCACTTATTTCTGTAGCAATAATTTGTTACTTTAATTTAAAAGTGATTGCATATGGGATTTTTTAGTTGATTGTGATTCCCTGGCATCCCATGAATATTTCCTGATAAAATTGAAAATTATTACTTGAGTCCTCTCCGGAAAAAGTTCGTTTTTGTTTTTCAAAAATTATGAGACGTAGAAGTTTCATACATGTCGATGTAAAAAGATGTTTCGAAATGATTGTTTTTAATTTTGATTAAGTTTTATAGTTTTGAAAATTCTTAAAGTACAATAAATAATCGTTTCAGCACCATTAAAAAAATTTCTTTAAAAAATCGTGACCCTGAAACCATACGGTGCTTTCTTCGATTTTGACACCTTTACAGGAATAGTTTTTCAAGATTGGATAGTTTGGACATTTAGACGTTTACTGATAATAAGGAGAAAATTTTGCATATATTCACAGCAAGAATAATTAGAACACTGATACAAAGTTTAGCTTTGGGAAAGCCAAAACTATAGAGTAATAAATTATTGAATTTTAAGATAGAACTTTGTGGCTGAAAAGTATATGGCAAATTGCATGGAGATAGCACCTAGAGGCTTTGTAAGATCAGTAATAAGTTGGTTTCCTTTTCAAGTGTTATTTGTATAAGTACAAATTTTAATGTTTACAATGCTACTACACATTAACCTTTTATCATTTTGACCTTGGAATTCGTCTAGAATCTTGCACTGATTGTCATATTTTTTATTTGCATAGTCAGAAATTGCATTAGGTCAAAAAAGTGAGATAACGCCCTATGCTTATTATTATTTTTTTATTATTATGCCATTGTGCCATAACCCTTTTGGGATTATTGTTATTTTGGGATTAGTTAGGACAAGTCAGAAGGGAATTGTACGAGGCGGTATGCTTTTAGGGTCAAGAAATCAAACTCATTATTATGGTTATTACAAATTTCTTAATTTTATGCTCTTACTTGCTGGGTTAAAATTAACTTATATTCCGAAATTTAGTTTCACTGAATAAGAAGATCTAAAATACTACTAAATTTGTACGAAATAAAACCATTTTATCATTCAATCGTGATAGTTTAAACACTAAGATTTTGTTCTGAAAAATATTTAGAATTATGCATATGTTACATCGATTTTTCTAACCATCTGTCCATATGTCTATGATAAGTACTTTTTCTGTAAACCCCGTTTATTATTCACATTTACCTGAAAGTGTATAATTATATTTTCCGCTCCAAGTACAACTTTACTTAATAATTAACTTTTTATGGGTGGAGGGAAAAACTGTATATCCTCCAATACTTAGAAGAATATTTGGTTTAATCAAAAATATTTTGGTTCGATTTGAATAAACTTCTCTTTTAATAATATTTAGAAGATTCAACCATGAGTTTTTTATTATTATTATTACACCATTAAGCCATTTCCCTTTCGGGGTAGGTGTGACTCACTCGGTGAGGAAGGGTGTGAGGAAGAGATATACACTTTTTATATTGACCTAGAATTCTTTTGTTATTTATTTAAATAACACGTTCGTTCCGTAACAATGCTCCGACCCAGGTTGCTGATCAACTTCTCTAGCAATTACCCCAAGTGAAGATCCTCACAAAGTCGCTATGTGATGTTTCCCACTTGGGTCCATTGGTGGCCAAGGTCTTTTGTTTCAGGCGCCATTCACTCTACTGACACTCTTTTTATTAACTATTTGCCGCCATACTTTTCTGTCCTGGCATACTTCTCTAGCTTCTTTTACGTCCATGTATTTTTCCATGCAGACTCTCGTCTTTCTGTGGATTTTTTTTCTTTTCCAAGTAGCGTCTCATTTACACATTCTAACCATTCTTTCCGCGGTCTGCCTCTGGGCGCGCTGCCATTTACTTAACCTTGATACACTTGTTTCGTTAGTCGCTCATTTGGCATTGTCTCAACATGCCCGAACCATTTTAACCGATTTCTTTCCCATATGTGTCTACTAGCGTCTCTTCTGCACCACATTCTTTGAGAATTAACTTGTTACTCACTTTGCCCATCACACTTTTTCCGCATATTATGCACAAGAATCTCATGTCGATTGCGTTAATTTTTCTCTAATCTTTTTCTTGATAAGTCCATGTCTCGCTACCGTATAGTACAGTCGGTACAAATATGGAATTATGTATTGCCATTTTAGTTTTATTTGATACAATTTCACTTCTCATAATGGGCCCTCTTCTACCAATAACCTTCTTACCTTCGTTTATGCGTCTGTCTAACTTCTCTTCTATCTTCCCGTCTCTCGTAAACAAGCTACCAAGGTATACGAACTTATGAACTTGTTCAATTCTCTCATCATTTAATATAATATTGCATAGTGTTTCCTCACTCTTTCCTTCGAACACCATAGTCAATAAAACATTTTCTAAAATAAAAAAAAACGATTCAACCCATAGATTTTATGAATTCAAGCAAAACGAATTTGGTTAAAGTAACAAAAATTTGATTTCCTTAACCAAAATATTTTCTGTAGTCAATCAGATGCATTCAACGAAGTGATTTTGTTAAAACACAGGAAATATTTTTCTCGGTTTATAGATACCGCCATTTAGTATGTCGAAATTTATTTTTCAGTTGTTAATATTGTTTAATTTTGGACTGTTAATTCATATTAATCCGATTTTTACATTTTTTCTCGTATAAGCGGAAAAAAAGAAAGGTACAAAAAAACGTTTACATATACAAATTTTAATGTTCTAAATAGTTCTAAAAGAATCGATTGCTCTTCTGTGATATTAAGCATCGCTTACGAACTAAGCTTGAAAATTCTATTTTTGAAATAAATATTCTCTCTGTCTCTAAAACTGATAGGACGCCTTTCTTACATCAGTAACAACTTTATAAAATATTTAAAAAAAAGGTTTAAAAGTTGTATTTTCCAGAAAATATTCTTTTCCTAGTTTCAAAATTCAAAGAAAAATTTATATTTACTATTCTTGTACCTTCTGTTGTTTCCGAAATGAATGCGAAAATCTGATATTATGGAAAAAATCTCCCGGTTAAAAAACTTGTTAAACCCACATAAACCTCACAGGAATCCTTACGCATGGAATGACAAATAAAAAAAAATGGGCAAGAAATATAAGATTGATTTTTTTTTTAAATCGACTTTCTGTATTTTCAAACAAATCATCGCAATTTAGTTAATTTTTAGTTTTAAATAAATGTATCGACCTATTTCAAAACAGGACAGTAAAAGTCATCAGAATCTAAAAATAAAAGTCTAATTTACCCTAAAAAAACCAAAAAAAAACAAAGTAGGGTATTTCAAAATTAGAGCTTCTTAGAGGGGGCGGGGATAACAATGCTTCAAATGCAAGTGCTACCAGACTGAAATGAACCAGCCTGTCTACAATAATAATAAGGGTTAAGAATGTAAGTTGGATTTTGGCGAAGTATTTTGTCCGTTATTATGGTGGTAATGAGAAAACAAAGAAGTGCTTTTTTGGCTGGTAATGATTCTGCAGGTTGTTAGCTCTTTCTAGAGACTATAGGAGTGAACGAGGAAAGCGTTGTGAGAGGAGCTGTTGTAGCTAATGTCGCTATCGGTCCGATAGCGAGTTAACGTTCTCGGCATACAGCGGTCTCAATGTGCCGCGACAATGTAGCCAACGTTCAACCATTCAGCCGTAGACAATGTCGCGAACATAATATCATAATGGAGCCGAGAGTCGTCTCCCTTTGGCAGGGCTAAACCAAGAATCCAACAGAGAAAGAGAGAGAGGGAGGGGGTGATAAGAGCTAACACAAAACTAAGAAGAGTTACAAAATGAGAGAAACAAGTGGCCATTGTGATCCACAAAGTCTGGAGGCAAAGGCAAATTATTTTCCTGACAAGAATTCTTGCTTTGCCAATTAACTTGAAAAGTATTTATTATATCCTCTCGCATTAACATGTTCATCATTTATAAGTAAGCGGAAAAAATAAGTTGTTGAAACTTTACTTGAATGTCTAAGACTTTTCTCAAATTGTTATTCGTAAATTGTTTATTACATCGCTTTACAGAATCCTCACAACAATGAAGAGAATCTGCGAATTGGCTCTCAAAATAGTGAAAAGATAATGCGGGAGTAGTGGAATAATTCGTGGTATCTATTAGATTCAAGTTTTGTTTTTGAAGGAGATGCAATAAAAAGGAACCACGCTTGCTAAAAAGGAAACCACAGCGATAATTTTGTTCTAAAGGAGACCTCAGTTGGAGCTATCAAGGAACCCAATAGTAATAGAGCCTATTTCCAAACAACATATTTTTCGCTTTGTCCACTTCGAGATTACGAAATTTTATCTAATTTATAAACAAAATTTTACCTTAAAGCACACATTTACTCGGCCTCTAATGGATATAATCTAATGAAGAAAATTAATGTACAAAATGCCATCACAATTAAATATAAGTGTGAGTGTCTATAATTACTTGATAAATATCATTTGCCGGGGTCATTCACAAAATGAGGGATACATATTTATGGAAATTTAAACACCCCCTCCCCCCCCCTCGCGTCATGCTTTTTCCATTGTACTTTACATGGGTAATGATACATTAAAAGATCCCCAACCCCTAAAGTATCATGTATTTTGTGAATGACCCCTGTAGGTTATGTAGAAAACTTATAAATATCACGCAGAAAAAGATATCGCACAATAATATCGCAAAATCTCTGTATTGCAAGAAAGCGCAATATGATAACGTACAAGCAGATCCCGGAGCTTTGTACGATATTATAATGCACTAATATCACAGAAAAAAATGAAGTTAAATTTGGTTTTTGTCATCTGCTACAGCATCCTTAGCAGTAATGAGGAAAATGGAAAGTATGAGAGACTTCGAGCTATAAATCGGGACACCAGATTTAAAATAATCACAGAAAAAAGTTAAAATTTGCTGCAGGTAAGACTTGCAACTTTTAAAAATTAAACATATTCGGCGAAAGTTTCACAGAGGTTACGAGAATAAGTCTGATCTCGTGTGCTGCATCACGCTGAAATGAGGAAATTTCGGTAAAACATACAGAATCAGCAACGGAGAACACGACAAAAATTAGAATTTATGTAATACCATTTAGCAAAAGCGTAAAAAGGAACTGACAGATGGGAATCCCCATTTCTCTCCAATTTAATGAAGTTAAACGACAACGAAATAAACTTAAATTCTTACAATATAGATTGCACAATTAAATGCGGTATATAATGTGAAAACTTGTAATGTACGATATCACGATTTTGCGCTAATATAATGCAATAATTACGATATATAGCGCAGGAATTACGGTACATATTGTAATTCATGCGATATAATTTTCTCAGTGATAAAGGCTTATTCATATGCAAAAAGCGTTTATGAATGCACCTTCATCTTGTTCTGTTCAAGGTGTCTAAAGAAACCCTTTTGGGTCTCTAGAGGTTTTTTTGGAGCTCAAGTTCTAAAGGATACCAACTTTTATTCAAGCCACACCTTTAGTGAACCTCCAGTTTTTTCAGTGCAGACACATTTTAATTAAACATTTTAAACTCTCCAATTTTAATGTTAATGAAAACTCTCTTTTTATACACTCTAAACAATGTGAAATTGGATTTGCCAATTCAAATATTTCTTTTCGAATATATGTGATGCCATGTAAGAGAAGAAAGCGGTAAACTACACTTGGGACTTGTCACCGGATACAAGATTATTTTCCATTTAAATATATTGGAACCAGTTGTAAATCGTGCAGCCATTCGTTTAGCCAAGTTCATACCTCATATCTAGTCCGTTTCCTATCTATAAGAAATTGAGAAGAGTGGAAAAGCAAAAGCACACTGTTGAAAATTACTGTTGGAAACTTCCGATACATGTATTGGAAGTGTATTTCCAAAACGTAAGTTAACGCTGCAATACATAATGATGAAGTTAATACTATGGTTAATGTAAGATGATATATAACATGCGTCTTTATAGAATTCTAGGAATTCATGGAATTTAAGGAATTCATGAATTTCATAGAATTTACGGAGTCAAAGGAACTCACGGAATTCTTATAAAGCCCGGAGTTCACGGATTTCGTAGAATTAACGGAATTCATGGAATTCACGAAATTCACGTAATGCCCGAAATACAAGGAATTCAAGATATTGAAAGAATTCATAGCATTTAAAGAATCTACAGAATTCATAGAATTTACGAAATTCAACGAATTTACAGAATCCAAGAAATTCACATTATTCATCGAATTCGCGGAATTCAACGAATTTAATGAATCCATTGAATTTACGGAATTCGCTTAATTCAAGAAAATCAGGGAATTCACGAAATTTACAGAATTCAAGAAATTAAAAATATCAGGAAATTTACGGAATTTACGGAATTCACGTAATTCGAAAAATTTACGGAAATCAAGGAATTCAACGGATTTATGGAATCCAAATAATTCACGGAACGCAAGAAATTCATAATATTTAAAAAATTTACGGAATTAAAGGACTACACAAAGTTTATAGAATTCGAGTACCCAGGGAATTCACGGAATACACGGAAATGCTCGAAGTCAAGTTATAAATGGAATACACGGAAATCACGGAATTCACGAAATTCAAGGATATGGAATTCATGCACTCCCACGACTTCCTTGAATTTCATACATTCCGTGACTTCCCTCAATTCCAAGAATTTGTTGAATTCCGTGAATTCCTTGATTTCTCTGAATTCCTTGTATTTCTTACATTCCATGAATTACTGTAAATCCTTGCATTCCCAAATTCCCTAAATTTCATGAATTCTTTCATTTTGATAAATTTTGCGCATTCCTTTAATTCCTGTAATTGCATGAATTCGAGTAATTCCAGGTGATACACGAATTCCGTGAATTCGGTGAATTCCTTCAATTCCGTGAAATCCGTGATTATAGTCAATTCCGTGAATTCCATAAATTAAGCGTATTCCGTGAATTCCACAAATTCGGTAAATTTTGCGAATTTCATAAATTCCGTGAATTCAATAAACTCTAGAAATTCCGTGAATTTCTTCAATTCCACGAATTTAATGAATTCCTTGAATTCCATTACATACTTTAATGAATTTTATGAATACCATAAATTTCGTAAATTCCTTTAAATACATGAATTCCATGAATTATGCAAATTCCGTGACTTCTGTAAAATTTTACGAATTCCGCGAATTCCATAGATTTTTTAAATTCTTTCAATTCCACGAATTCCGTGAATTTCATGAATTTCGTTAATTTTATGAATTCTGGAAATTCCTTGAATTCGGTGAATTCCGCAAATTCTATTAATTACGTAATTTTTCCCTGTAAAATTTTCGTCTTCTATAATCTCTAATGTATGTATAGGAAAGATGGACGGTGACTTAATTATTTACAGCACTTACAATGCATGTATTGCAATTTCATAATTGCTTAATCGAAATCAACAAAAAGTTTAATCAAAAGGAAGCTTCTATCAAAAATTGTTGTCCGAAGGTAACCAATTTCACATGCCAGATTGACACTTTTTTCCCCTACTCGATTTGAATTGAAACAGTGATAAACAGTGAAATACTTGATTATAAAACAAACTGATAAACTGCCCCGAGATATTTGAGTTACTGAATACAAGGGAAAAAGTTTGAAAGAAAGTCTTCATTTTCAAGCTAACATTTCATGAATTCTGAAAAGTGGCTTTAAATCATGATAAAAATTCTTATACTCATTTTTTTTCATGGTAACACGTCCCCGAGATTTATAGTTGATAGGTACAGAGAAAAACAGTGTTATATTTGTGCCCCCTTTTTTATATATATATATAATGTCGCAACCGCTCCCACCCTGCTCCTTTGAGAAACTACTTGAGCCAACAGTTCTAGGCAGGCTGAGAACGGGGTGACTAAAAGCGAGAGTTTGGTGTACATGACTGTCCTGAATATCATAAAAATAGTTTGATCAGAATAATTTTTTATTCTTAATAAATGTGAAAATGTAACTTTGAGGTACTTCTACCGTAAAAACTGCAATTCCGTGCAAATCCTTTTAACACGAAATATAGTTGCATTTTTGAGGATCTTCTACTGGCTTGCCCCTTTCGGTGAAATTCGTTGAAAGCTCTAACTATTGTAAAGTGCAACTTCATTTCCTTCGAGTCGGACGGAACGATTCAGAAAACGAAATCTCAAACCTTTTGGCAAATGGATTGAAACCTCTGAAATTGTAATCGAAATTTTCGGAACAAGGCGAGGAGTTTAAGCTGAATTTTGAATACAAAGAGATAACGCGTGTTGAATTTCTTCCATTTAAGCATGGAATTAGGGCTCTCGCAACGCTTTGATAAGAATGTGTATATTTCAGTAGAAAAATGAAGTTTAACAATATACTGTCAATATTTATTTCAACATTTAATTCCTTCTAGCAAAAATACGCTTGATTTACGCGCGCAATTAATATTTATTTTTGCTCTCACGCAATTATAAAATTAAAATTAAATAATTAATATGATTACACATTTTTTTATTTCATATTACTATTTATATAACAGAATATAAAAGAAAAGTAGCTGCAATATTTTTAACGATTGATGAAAATTTAATTTTTAACTTTAGAAGTAATACATAATATTTTTGTACAATATGAAAACAATGAAACCGGTTTTTTTCTTATCAAAAATACCAATTTTCTACGAAAAGCACTAAGCTAACCTGAAGATGTTCAAACTTGTAAGCTTAACTTTCAATTCAGATGATTTAAGTAAAAAACAATATTTTCGGTTAAAAATTCAAACATATCCTCTTATTGTTTCCAGATTTTTAATATTTTTTCAAATCTAATGATTTTTTTTAATATCAATTATTTTAGACAAAAACCACGAGCATAAATTGACAACAATATTTTTAAGATTCTAATATCCTTGTAAGCCTAATGTTTTTTGTTTAAAATAACCAATTTTCTTGGGAAAATGTTAACGTCACCTTAAATTATTCCAAAATCCTAAATCTTTGAAATCTGTACCAATAAATGAATAATTCTTTTTAAAAAATACGAATTACCAGCGAAAGGCACTAACGGGAAACATGCATAATATTTTTAATAATTTATCAGATAATTTAAAATGTTTTATTTAGCCGCACGATAGTGTTAAAAAGCACACATATTTTTCAATTCGCAAAAGGCTTACTATAATTTAAAAACGTTAAAGTTTCATTTTTTGAGCGTTGTGAAGAGGAGAAGTAAAATTCAAAAAAGGTATTTTACTCGTAAACAGATAAGCCGACTTTTATGAAAAATATATATATGTTATAAAATACAGTAAGATTAATAAAAAAATAGATAAAGTTACAATTTTGGTTTGAAATCAAAAACAAAACTTGAGTTCATGTTTAAAGAGAAATCTCCATTTTTTTATAAAGGATCCTTTCTATGTCTACTTAACATAATTTTACCCCAAATTAATCCTTGTAAGATGTTGTTTAGTTTAAAAATTTTCGAAATTATTTAAAAAAATTATTTGTTTTTGGTTCAGAATTTCATTTCAGTTTGTCTCGAAAATTGTCTCATTGGTCTTCAAAATGTATATTGTTTTCATGACAATCAGTTAGGGCCCGTTTCAAAAATAAGTAACGCTATTTCCTGATATTTTGACACCCCCCCCCCCCTTTGGAACGCTTTTTCTATATTGAGTATATGTAAGTCAACTTTGGCGTAACAAACGTGGTGACCCCCTTCTCCACTTCCGGAAAAAGTTACGTATTTTTTAAGGGCCCCTTAAGCCGCTTTCGCTACTTTTTTAATTTTTCTTTCCCGCTTTATAACTTCCAGAAAATGGGATCTCAAGATTAATGTCTTGGAAAATTTTATGACACGTAGGCACCAACTTATAACATTGATTTGCGCTGCACTCGATTCAGTTTTGAATAAATGACATAATTTGGTACGTATGTGACATACACTGTTAAAAATTTCTGTTGTGATTTAACAATAAATGTAATAGAAGTTTATGACCAAAAAGTAATGTAATTTTACAATACACAAAATTGTACCGTCACAATACATTAATGTGAAATTACAACAAATGTTTTGTAATTTCACAACATCCAAAAAAATCTGCATCACAATACATATATTGTAAAATGAACATTGCATGTGTTGTTAAATTATATTACATGCACTGTGAAATTACATTACGTTTTGGTAATAAACTTCCATTACATTTATTGTGAAATCACAACAGAAATTTTTAACAGTATTGATATAATATTTTGGTCAAGTTGGAAACGTATACAATATTAGGAAAAATTGTGTTTTCAACTTATCTATAAAATACAAGCGTAAATACATATTGTGGGATTAACATTCAATTTTATAGATATGAAAGTTTTCAATCTTTCATATTCAATTTATATTTTTTTCAGAATTGAATTCATATGTATAGATTTGATTAAAACAATTCTTATTTACAAAATATATTTCATAGAAGTCTAAAAATTTTAATAAACTCATTATTCACAAGGTTTTCGCGCAATATAGACTTCCTTAGGAAACAATGAAAAATTGAAATTTAGAGAAATATGTTTTTCATCTAATAGCAAAAACAGAAGTTGGTATTTTCGCGGTAACTCTTAGAATGTCTTGATTTTTATGTTTATACCACAAAATAATATAATCTGTAGCAGAAACTTAAAGTTTGAAAAAAACCGATACTTTGTATGCAAAACGCTGTCAAAATTACTAACATAACGTGCACCATTTTTTCAAATATCATTATTTTCTGTTAATAGGATATTGCGGCGTTCTGCCATCAAATCAGGCTACTATATTTAGTTTAGGACACGAATCAGTAAAATTGTTCTGTCTTCTAGGGCACTGAGTGGTTATCCCGATCAAGGCCACAATAAAATTAGTGAACCCTACATAGATTTCTACTCGAAAAGAAAAATTTAATTGAAGTTAAAAAGTAAATATTTGTCCCCTATTTCGCAGAAAAAGAATATTTGTAGGATAAGATTTTAAATTATAAAGTACTTACTAGTTTTTCAGAGTTGATTAATTTGAAGTTACATATCCTGACTGATTCCCTATCTAACGGAGGAAAGTATAAATTAGACGGTATTAGAGGTATTGATTGAAAAATAAAGTGTTTGAAGAAGTGCCTCTCTTTGGAGCCTGAAATGGGCGATTTAAACTCAGAATTGTAGTTTCCCGTACAGGAGAATATTCCCCTATGTCGATAATGGCACCACTGACTAGCAGTCATTTAACGATCGGTTTATCGCGAAAATCGTTAACATCAGGTAAATAACTCGAACGAGATTGCGAGAGACACGGGGGCGCCAGCTCCAGGTCGTTCGCTCGTATTCGCACCCGATTCCGAAGGGCTGAGAGTTGAGTGTTGCGGATATAAAATAGGGGATGATTAAAATAACGAGGCTGCGAGGGTCTCCGGTGGATCCCTCTGGTAGTCGGGGGATGATATTGTGCTGAAACAATGTGGCGCCCGACGCCCCTGTATATCTCGTACCAGCGAGCACGACATCAATTGACGCCCCGAACTACGACTCAGACTTCTCTGGCCCCCCTCTGGGGCAGCCGTGTAGCTTGTGAAGGTGCCTACCTTATTGGGAATCAAGGCAGGAAGCTTTGGATTTAATCTCTCTTGTGCAGCACCCCTAAAACGCGACCACCAGATAGGATTAACCTCGATGAGAATTGAAGAACTCGATAAAAGGAATTACAGCTTTATTCATTAACTGGAACAAGTTTTTGCTTTTGTTCTATTGTCTTCTGAAATTGTAGGATAGACTTTTGTTATTCACCAGGCTTTTTATAGTCTAGTTTAATCTAAAGGCCTAAATAGCAAATACTTCAAACTTAGTCGGGATTTTTCTTTGCAATTAGAACTTACTCATATGCACACCCATGGTGAACCTAAATTATAATTATAATTTTCAATTTTTTATATTATAAGTTGTAGAAAATAGCAGATACTTGCAGCTGTATAATCAAACTTCCTAGAGTAAGTGACGAGTCAAGTAGATAATGCCGTGATTTGTCAGACACCTGATGTCAACGGTGATCATCATTGGAATTTATTTAATTTGTTTACAATTATATTCTAATCAGGCACGAATTTGATTTCTGAAGATTTAATTAATTTTTGTCTGGATAAGCATGTAACTATCCACTTGAAATATAAATATGAAAAGAGGTAATCATGAAGTCAGTGGACTGGATATAAGAGGAAATAATGTGAATTTTGTTGAACGAATAATGTCACCATCCGTCTTCGTAGAACAAAGTACGGCGATCCACTTCCAGCCCCGAAGGGGATTTGGAAGCCAATCGCAATACCGGATCTTGAAAATGGAAACGTGGCGATATGGTAATGGACCCAAGCTGATACGTGGATACATTTTCTATACACTGCAAACGTTCTACGAAAATAGTCGAAATTTCAATGTGCAGGGAATTTCTATTGAAAATGCAAATGTGTGAATGGAAATGCAGTAATCTTTTCTTCACCGATCTTTTAGAAAACTCTGCAATAAAATTTCCCAAAGAAAAAGAATCTTTTTATTGCTGTTCGCATATTTTCAGAGCTTTTTCGCACTCATAAGAAGACTGTCATCAAAATTTAATCAAAATGATTTACAAACCCGGGAGAGAATAAATAGACGGAGCTCGGTGGCAGACAAATAAGAAAATAAAAAAATAATAAAGAAATCCACAATATGCAAGTACGTTCGAATTGAATGAATACTAGACGTGATCCCACTTTTCTTGGTTCTGCGTTCCTCTTAGAGGTGCCTATCTATTGGAAGATTGTACTTTATCTACAACTGTAGCCCAAGAAATGTAAGTACAGTTGCTGCTATATACTTCTCTACTCTCCGTGGGTATATAAAGGAGAATGAGGGGGGAAAGAGAGAGAGAGAAAGAGAAGTACGAGGAAAGGCCGATACAATGCTGGCCTCTCCCGCGAGTCGACTTTCCTTGATACATCGCCATTGAGCTATTGTCCGCCTCCCAATGCCCGAACGAAAGACTCCGAGGAAAAAAAATTCAATTCAGCTTTTAAATTATTTTCACCCCCTCCCTTCAAGCCTCCTTCTATCCTCGCCCTGCGTCCTGCCACCCACCACCCTCATCCGAGAAATGCTGCTTGCTGTGTCGTTCGTCGCCCATTCCATATCGAGGAATTTGGATTCGAGACTGACGATCAGGACTTCCTTAAAGTATATATGCAATATACATATGAGAAATTGTGAATTCACTTCCATTGTTACATTTATTCAAGGATTTCAATCTACATGGTTTGGATAATAACCTTTTTTTATCGTTATAAGGGTCATTTTCGCATACTCTCAAACGGGGCCAATTGCTTTAATTTTTAGTTGAATACGCACAGCAATGCTCATATAACATCAACTCATGTTAAAAGTAAAAATAATTATTTTCTCTTGTACTTCTCCTGTTAACATTTTTAAATATTAACAATTTTCTTACATTCTTAAAATTAGAATCGTTTCATTTATAAAATCCTGACAAATAATAATCTAGACATTTTTAAAGATCAAGATATTCAAAACTTAAAAATGTTGTATTTGGAAAGGTTTAGAGGGAAAAGTGGAGAGCTGTAATCTTTTAGCTGTGCCTCAGAATACATAATTTTTGTTCTTTAAAATGAAGAATAATTTTATTTTTATAACACTTCACTTTTCAAAAAATTCTTTCAATGTAAAATCTAATGGTTTTATATAAAAATATTTCTTTTATATCCAAAAAAGATAGGTACTCTAAAAAAAAGAAATGTCCGCATTTTTAACAACCGGTAACAAAAATAGTCATTTTTTAAGAAAATGGAACCATGAAAAAAATCACGGTAACAAAAAAGCGTCACAATGAAAAAGCAACACTCAACAAAAATTTATAGTTAAAATTACTACACGCGCCTGGTTATAAAATTTCTAGTTATTTTATCCGAAATTATGGTTAAGATAGCTTGAATTTTATAGTTAATTAACTCTGGTTGATTTTTTCTTGTTAATCTATTCTGGTTATTAATTTTGATAACAGAAGTGTTGCGATCTTGATACGATTTCCAAAAATCTGTCTTTAGTCTCATGTTATTTTGTTGGATGTTTCAAGTAAGGCTTTGTCGTAAGTGTCCAATTCTCAAGAAATTACAATTTTTTAATTGTTTTTTCAGTTATATAAGTATAAATAATTATATTGAACCGTGAATTTAGTTGTGTTATAAGACAAAACTGTGCTTTTTCTGTCTAAACACTAGTGCTACAGAAATACTTTCAAACCAAGCACATATTTTTTGGGTATAGAATGCATCAGCAATCGAATTAATTAATTTGGTCACACAGTCCAATAAAAAGCCAATGGATTCAGATGTCCAAGAATCATAATTTCCTTGTCTTTTTAACCAACGTATGTTTCAACCTTTCATTGCAGGTTTTCTTCAAAGGTAAATATAACGTGTAGTAATATTGAGATATTCACAAGAAAGTTTTAACTCGTCGCTATTCCTTAAGGAACATAATTTTCGAGTGAATATCTGGTTGGGTTCACCAGATTATCTGGTTATGTTGACCAGAACGTTGCAATCTTAAGCTCCCAGAAAAGTGTCTAGTAAAGATTTCTGGTTAACCTTACCATAAATTCTGGTTAAATTTACCCGATTTTCGGGTAACATTAACCAAATAATTGTAAACCAGAAACCTGATACTTTTATGCAGAATGTAAAGTAAAGGCATATTTAACATTTTAAGTGAATTAACCAGAATGCTGGTTGGTTCCACTAAAAATTTTTTTTGAAATAATAATTTTCAATACATATCTGCTATTTTGTATACTTTTTGAACCATATACAATAAAAAATCTGCCCACTGCGCGGGAACAGAATCATCACGCGCTGCGCGCGCGGCCCGCCAGTTTGAGCGCGCTACTGTTGGTTCTGGCGCTTCGCGCTCGATGCAGTATTAACATACGGTTCGCCCTCGATGATATATTTATCTCGCGCTTCGCGCTCGATGAAATGTCAAATGCTTCAATTTAAGACTTCTTTGAAGACAATCGATCTGAATGAAATGATTCTGGCACAATGGTCTGAAAAATAAAATCAGTAAGACATAGCAAGTAAGTCAAGCAAATTGCATTTTTTAGTGCACCTTCACATTCCAAGACCTTCAAGTTTGAGCCATCCTCGCAGGAAATCGAAAAATAGAAAAGCTCTCAGCATAATCGTTTAAAAAAACAAAATTTCCTTATTTTTCTTGTTTTTCAAACTTTGATAAAAAAAAAATTAGTAGAATATAACCAATTAAAAAACTTTTTTTTGTCACATCTGTACAAGACTTTCTTTTTGAGTCATTTTGGAAGAAAATCAGATAGTTATATATGTTTGATAAATCCTCTGCAAAAAGGGCTCTCTCTATTAGTACACAGTAATATAAGAATCTGAATTTCAGTAAAAAGAAGGCGGTTGACTTTCAGATGTAACCAAAAGGATCATTCGCCAGTTGAAAGTCAACTGGCTATTATAACATGACTTTAAGTAACGGGCTTCGTTGAAAGTCAACTGCTTTATCTACGTAAGATGTACTTTATAGGTTACTTTAGGACATAAAGAGTGTTGACATCCCGTCAACGTGTGCGTGTGAAATTAAATTTATAGGTTAATTTAAGTCAGCTAATTGTTGAAATTCATAAGATTTATGCGCTATAGTTTTTAGGAATATGAAAATATTATAAAATTAGAATTTGAATAATTTTAGGAAATAAATATTTTTGTTAAAGGTGAACATTGAATAAATTATTCATCTGAGGAATTTTATCCCTTATATCATCTACACATGTTTATAGATTACATACACAAAACAAGGCACTTATATCCATTTCAAGCTGCCAGGTACAGAACGTAAATCTTCAATCCTTTTTATATCTTTTTTTATCACATATGTAAGATTATATTATTCATAATCGAAATCCGTTATAGATCTGAGTACATATATCAAAACAGGAAACGTTGACGAAACGACTACCATGAGCTCAGTGTTGATCGATACTATCCAGCGCTATCGACGCCATATTGGCTATTCTCAGCTGTTCTCTTGGTGCATTTTCGAAAATCCCCGAAATTCGTTGAAGTGTTTGCGCATCGCCGCATCGCATTTCGCGCACGCCTTTCTGCCAGCACGAATTGAATTTCAGAGCGCGCGAATGAAAATCATCCTAAACTCAACATACCTGTCAGTAAATTATCATATTACTCGTATATCAGATAGGAGAAACTGCACTTAAGTTCCATTTCTTGTTGAAATTAAGTGACTTACTTATTTTAATGCAAAAATGAAATTCATCTACATTTCAAATTCATCATCTTGTATTACTGTGTATACACACCGAGAAAAGATTGAGCTGATTCAACAAAAATGTTTGCTTAACCTACTTTGTTTGCTGAAACTAAAAACTTTGGTTAGCTCAAATAAGCCTTTGCTTATATTTATAAGACACAACGAATTAATTTGGTGAATTTAAAGTAATTATTTATTTTAACTCCAAAAAGTGTCGAAAAGATCGTGTGTCCTGTCGTCAATTTATGAAAAATGAGTGATACCGACACCTGGACACTCACAGTGTCAAATATATTGCAAAACGGGGGTCTATAACAAAATGCAGAACATTTTGAATGTTATTACAACTCTTCATTAGCAGGGTGCAGTTATGTTTACCGGGGCAGCCGATCTAACTCGAAATCCGTAATTGATGAAAGAAGCCCAAACTAATATATGAAAAAAGCCTTCTTGCCAAGTTTGGTGATATTTCGGCTTTATGATGCTGCAATGATGCTTATAAAGAATTTGAATTTATGAAAAGGGCTTTTTCTATACATTTTATACAACCGTTGATACGACGATTGGTTATCCAACCAAATTACTTCGTTATATCAACCAACATATTTAATTGGATCAACTCAAATACTTGGTTTGATCAACCAAAATATTTAGTGTAATCAACCAAAGTTTATTAACCAAAAAAATTGTTTGTATCAACCAAACATTTAATTGACCATATATCAATGTACTTATTTGTTTGACCTAACCAATTTTTATTAAATCAACCAAAATTGTTTTCGAGCAGTAATAAAGAGGTTATATTGAAATAAATATATTACTGAGTAAGATCACATCCTTATCTCATTTCCAGTAGCCCAACTCTTCATTCTGTATGTTTGTTTTACTCAACCCGTGAGGTAAAAAGACAGCAAGTTTTTTAAAGTGTCCATATTACAAAAAGTTTAGTCGAAAGTGAAAAACACCCCTTCCTATTTCAGGATATAGTGTGTTTTGTTAAGAAGGCTATATCTGAAAAAGATAGTGCTGAGCAGGAACACACCCTCGCCCCTTTTCCAGTAGCCTATTTCCAGTACTATCTGCTTTTCATTGTATGAAACGTGAAAAAACAACTATACCCTGTTTTCAGTAGTCTCGTTTCATCCTAAAGGCCCCTTAGTAAAGGGTAGTAAAGGGTAGAAAAATAAGGGAAATTCTGAAGGGTAGCGTTTTTGCTCCATGGGCCATGCCGGAAAAAGGAAAGGCGTTCACAAAAAAAAACATTGAAAAGCGTTTCATCAGGTAAAAATTCTGGGTGTAATCTAGCCATAAAAAGAAAATGAAGATCGATAAGCGTAAAATGAAAAATTAGTTATCTCTCATTTTACCCTTGCCTTCTCTAAACATAGGCTAACCAGTCTGTCTCCGTAGTATCATTTAAAGTGTCTCAGATGGGGTCTTTTACCTCACTCCTTTTACCGTCAATTAGATAGTAACTACCACTTTCAGTCTAAAAGACAAATATCTGGACGACACAAATCCATGCCCGTTGACACGTTGCGTAGCTTTTTCATTCATAATCAGACCGATTTCTTGGTAATTGAGTGTCCATAGTTCGGGTCCGTTCTTTAAATCCCCATTTTCTGTTATTCTACTGTTGCATCCCGTTTTCTTTGTTTCAGGAGCACATCTAGCTTCCTTTTGTGCATTATTTCTCGTAATTGTCTTTCTTTAAGATCAGCATTCCAAACACCCACTCTCTATTTTTCGCCTGACATGTAACCTTTACATTTAACAGAAGCATGCCTTTTATCAACTAAAGTTTTAGTCCGTTTTGAGGCTGCGCTATTTTTTTTATTGTTCATTTTTTAAAGTATATGCCCAACTATCAACTTAATGTGAAAAATTTATTTTTCGACTAGACATCATGTTCAAAATAACTATCCAGTCGTCGTTAGGTATGAGTCAAGTTATAACGTCAGTCCCAACCGACTTTGGTCAGTGGAAAGAAAGTATACACATTAAATCCCAGAGATAATATTTATCTTACAGAAGGATAAAAAGGATGCAAACAATTCAAAACTACAATTAAAGTAAGTCTGATAATTTTTATCATGAGACAAATAAAAATTCTCCGTCGTCGGATAATTGTAGTTATCAATGGTTTGCAACATTTTGGAAAAGAGTAGAATCCAACTAGAATCGAAAACAGTCATGAATTTCTTGCGTTGTGTCTAGCGAGAAAGGCACCAGGCTTCATGAATTACAATAAATACCGTAATTCCTGAGCTATATATCGTAATTACAGCATTATAATAGCGTAAAATCGTGATATCGTGCATTGCAAGATTTTACATTATATTATTATTTTATTATATTATATATACGAGGGTTCTGGTAGTGTCCAAGCGATGTTAGTGAAGTATAATATCGTAAAAAGCTCCGGAAACCGCTTGTACGTTATCATATTGCGCTTTATTTCAATATAGAGGTTTTCGATATCATTGTGCGATATCTTCTGCTCCGTGTAGTTTATCCTCTAGACTCTGTCTCCTTAAACAAATTATCCTTTCAAATAATTTTCCTATTTTAGAAATCACATCTCGCATATAGTTATCTTTATTAAAGTGCTCTTTTTGCGATTCAATAGAGGTTACTAACAGCTCAAAAGTACTTTCTTGCTTTTTTTTTAATTGGAAAATAAAACAATTACGCCACTTTTCATGTATGAAAATCAGACTTTATGGGGACACGCTGTACCTTTGACAAAGGTTTTCTCGGACAAGAATGTTTTTTTCAAGATGTTCGTTTCATGGTTCGATAAAGCCTAACAGCACTTCGAAACTTTTTGCATTTTTGTTTAATTATTTGCGTTAAAGTTAAGCAGTTTTTTAGTTCTTCTGTAAAATTCGTGTTTTGGCACTTAAGCCTGTATGCACTGTGCCCCTTCAATTTATGAATTAAATGTTTGTTTATTTTCTTAAAACGGCTCTCCCTTCCCCAAGAAATTTTGGTACAGGGCCTCCTAATGGTTAGCTACGCCACTGTTAACATTATTTTTTGGAATTAATATACATGTATATTGAAGTTGGTAAGCCAGAGTGCATGAAAACACTTAATTCTTGGATACCGCTAAATCGTGTCGAATATTTAAAACTAAAGTAATAAACTTCAATCCGTGAAATAAATTTTCACTTATTATTAAAGTGTAACGTACTCGTGGAAGTTTTTTTAAATCACTGTGAAGGTTAGAATTTTTAAATAAGTGTAAAGGCTTGAAGGTTATTTTTCTTATTAATTTACTCAATTCAGCTCTTCCACTTAAAAGCCAGTATAATTTATGTTCAACTATAACATATTATCAAGTTTTATTATTAAAAATTTCGAATAACGGCCGAGATTGTTTTCAATTTGTGCAAAGTGCAACAATCTGACATTTGTAGTAAATGGTCAATATACGCCACATAAAATTAATTATGCATAATCTCTTGATGGCGATTTCAGATACAGAGTTTTAAGATTTATTATAAAAATTTATAATGAATTTATATTAATATTGCAAATTCTTTGAACAGTGTATTATGTATATAACTGAGACATACCTTGTTTTCAGAAATTGTAGCAATAAAATAAATTATCTCAGGCAAAAACGCTTTCATGTTAAAGTTCAAATGAGGAAAGAGAGGATTCCGCAGACATACCAGCAGCGTCAATTTGAGTATTTTTGGCGGGCGGCTGCTCGAAGGCGTGAGATTAGCGTGAAGTACATTTTTGACATACACACATACATATATATATATATATATTTATTTATTTATACATATTAAAAATTTGTCATAAGGACAACCGCAGGATGTCGCCGGGAGCGAGTGCTAATCTGAAAAATTGCACCCGCTCCCAGCGAAATCGCGGTAAAATTTAAGCCACAAGCACATCTCACGACCGTGAGATAGGTGGTTACATTCTGTAACGGAATCAATACGACAATCCGGCAAAAGTTTCGTGCACCCTGAGAATATGGAGTGCTCCAAGGACTACAGCCTTCTGCATTTTTTCCCCAAGTATTTTAGCATATTGTTGACACGCAGGGATGCTTTTCAGGCTATTAACGAGTGAAATCTTGGCACCTCCAAGAGCGCCAATGATAAGGACGATTAGTTTAACAAAATATAACGGGTACAATCGTAGCAACTCCTTATAAGGTCTCTATACCTCTCTTTCTTTTCATTCTCCTTGGCTATGATGTGTTTGTCAGCTGGTGCCGAAAATTCCATAACGAACATGGTTCGCTTCTCTAAGTCAAGGAGAACCATGTCTGGCTGCGAGTGTACAACAGAAACAATGGTCGAGAATATAAAGTTCCAGTATATGTGACACTTCCCATTCTTGACAATTGACTCGATTTCCCTAGGAGCATTTAGAGGAACGATATTAAGGTTAATGCCGTAAGAGTGACAGAGATGGCAATAAAGCACTTTTAATGCCGCATTGTGCCTTTGGATGTAGGTCGTTCTCGCGTGAGTTGGACAACTAGATAGTATGTGAGCTAAATACTTGGGGTGTGCATGGCACGCCCTGCAGCTATCATCGGGAATGTCTTGGCTCAAAATGTGGCGACGGTATGTTAAGGTGGAAATGACACCGTCTTGGCATACCAAAATAAAACCCACCGTACCAGACTTCAATCCGGGCGATTTAAGGAAATCAAACGTTAGCTCACACGACATTGACTGATCCTCCACATTTCTGTGGAAGATACCGTGCATCCTCTCATCGAGGAGCTGTTCAGGAAAGTTTTTCTCTTGTGCTTTCTTAATCCTGGCTTTCAGGAGTGAGAACTCGAGATAGATAAGATTTGATGCATTTTTCTCATCCCTAATGCTGAAGCTAAGTCCGAGTGTTTCAGCAGCCTCCTCCGCTGCTTTGTACAGAAACGCTCCTTTTCCCACTTTTTCGTGAATCCTGGTCATTTTAAGAAGAATGTCTCTTCCATTTGCGGCACTATGCGCTGTACCCAGAGTAATCCTGTTGTGAAGATATTATAGACTAAATATTCCGCTACCACCTTGACGGCGTGAAATGTACAGTCGTGGAACAAAAGACTCAAGGTTCATGCTTCTGTTCATGTGCCAGAAGACCAAATCTGCCGGATAAGACGTTTGTATCTGCTTGGGAGAGTCTCCTTTATAGATGTCACATCCGGAATGCGGCTCTGTGGCACGCCCAGGTATGCATATGTCTCTCCAGCCCAAAATTGTCGTATAACGCTTCTATCAACGAGCTCAGGATCTTCAGGGATGCCATTAAGTTTTCCTTGCTTCAAATAAACCTTGGCGCATTTGTGTAACCCAAATTCCATTCCAATTTCCTTAGTATATCGTTCGACAATCCCCAGAGCTAGATGCAGTTGCTCTCTGTTTTTAGCATAGATCTAAAGATCGTCCATGTAAAATACATGAGTGACCTAGTACTTTCGATCTGCAGGTTTGCCGCACAAATACCCGTCGGAATGGCGAAGTGCTAGAGGTAGTGGCAATAATGTAAGGCAAAAGAGGAGTGGGCTCATGGCGTCGCCGTGAAAGACACCTCTCTGAAAGGTGACCTTGTTAGTTGCTACACGATTTTTCCAGATAAGATAGTAAATCTGGTTTTCTAAAGCGGCATCAATCTCTCTATGCACCTAAAGATTTTCGGATGAAGCTTTAAGCTTTCCAAAAGACAGATGATAAGTCTATGGGAGGTCGAATCGAAAGCTTTCTGATAATCAATCCAGGCCGTCGATAGGTCACGCTGGTAGAATGCTGCATCTTTGCGGACATATCTATCGATAAGCAGGTTCTCTTGACTTTCTTTGAGCCTCGTTGTTCATACATTTCTTGTCACACAGTTTCAATTTGCCGAACAATCCTATAATTTAGGATAGCTGTGAATATCTTATACAGTGTGTTCAGACAAGTGATTGGCCTGTAATTCTTCGGGTCAGCTAAGTTGCCTATTTTCGGCAGGAGTATTGTGTGCCCTTCCATCAATCACTCCGGAGTCGGCTCTTCCGACGCACGTTTCTGAACGCACGTTGTCACAAAAGCAGGCAACTAACTCACCTAATACATTCTCAAAGCTTTGTTAGTCGCAAAATATATGTCAAACCCAAAAACTTTATGGCACTATTCGTCTAATTTTTTTTTATCTATTCGCCCCTGCAAGGATAAGAATAACTCGCGGGAAACCTTGCACACACACACATATACACATATATATACAATTATACCATTATGCCATTTCCCTTTCGGGGAAGGCGTGTCTCACTCGGTTAGGAAGGGAGTAATATGCGGTAGGGATTATAGAATTTTTAGACTGATCTGGAATTGTCGTGTTATTTATTTCAATAACACGTTCGTTCCGCAACACTGTTCTAACCCAGGTTGCTGATCAACCTCTCTGGCAATTAACCCAAGTGAAGCGTCTTACAAAGTCGTCCATGTGAAGTTCCCTAATTGGACTCAGTAGTATCCAAAGTCTTTTGTTTCAGGCGTCATTCACTCTACTCATACTCTTTTTATTAACTATTTGTTGTCATACTTTTCTGTCTTGGCATACTTCTCTAGCTTCCTTCACGTTCATGCATCTTTTCGTGCAAGCTCTCGTGTTTCTGTATCTTCTAATGTCTCTTCTAACTAGGGTCTCATTCACACATTCTAAACATACCTTCAGCGGCCTGCCTTTGGGCACGCAGCCATTTACTTTACCTGCATACCCTTGTTTCATTAGTCGTTCATCTGGCATTCTCTCAACATGCCCGAATTCTAGGAGCCTCATGGAGACGTCAGTGCATGATTTGAAATGGAATCAATCTACTTTTTTTTTTGCATGAAAAGTTATTTTTTGATTAATTATCAAATACTCTCAAAGTGATATTAACCATACTGCTATATATACTGCTATATATATATATGTAGCAGTATGGTTAATATCGCTTTGAGAGTATTTGAAATGTAATTAAAGAATAACTTTTCATGTAAAGGAATGTGATCTTCAATTTGTTTACGCATTAGGCACACGCAAAAAAAGGTTCGGTTGCCGCAAACAAAAGTTGGGTGCTCCCAATCTAACTGTCAGGTTGCCTATGGACTTGCTAAACTCGTGGTTTGCTGTGACCGAACTGGTTCGGTTACGGAAACCAAACTGCTCGGTTCTTGAGAACGAACTGCTCGTTTCCTGCAAGCGAATTGCTCGGTCCCTGTAACTAAGCTACTCGGTTCCAGGTACTCAAACAGTTGGTTTATTACAAGCCAACTGCTCGGTTGGATCAGCTACCATATTACGTAACTCCTCCATACATTGAAAGTTATTTGGAGGAGAGCATGTGTAAAAAATGAGTACAAAAATTAAGATTTCTAAACATCTGTTTTACTTTATATTTACTCCTTTCTTCAGAAGTATATAAATTTATGTGGTGCCATATATTAAAAAAGTAATATAGGCTTCTTTAATAGGAAATTCATTTCTAAACAACTTTTTTCTTTCATATTTACTCCTTTCTTTGGTAGTTTTAAAAAAATATATGTAGCCCATATTATTGGCAATCCACCAAAAAAATGAAAAATGTTTAAAGTGGCCTTTTCGAGAAAATCCATTGTCAAAACTTTCAGAAAAACCGCCGCCATTTTCTCAATTTTTCAAATGTTGATATTTTTCTCGGATCACTCGATGGAGCTTAGAATTCCCCAGCACATGCAATAAAAATCAACCGAATATGTATATATGGCAAAAAAATTCATAATTTTGAAATATATTTGTGCAGTTTTTATGAAATTGTAAAGTTATCTTCAACAGCTTATCGAAAAAATGACATAGAGTGCATTTATTGAACAATTTGTTTCTCCACTAAAGTTGTTATGTAGTATAAATAAACACTGAAGATCGTACGTCCGATACAACATAATTGTTTATTTACACTATATAGCATATTCTTTGGAGAAAAAATGATCCAACACATGGACTCTTGTGGATTGACTTATAACATCCTAATCTCATCAGCCACTTGACTCAGTCCATGGTTATGACGTATAATTGGGTTCGTCCGAGTAAAAGTTTTGAATAAAAGAAATAATAGTAATCTGATTTTTTAACTTTGCAAAATCAGATTATTTTTCATGAAAACTTGACCAAATGTGTACGTACACAGTATTGCGTTAGAATTACAAATGAACCTCAATAATAAAATAATACTTAACCTTGTAGAAAGCTTTTCAAGAACTTGTGATATCTTCTCACTGACCGTGAAGAAATCTTGAGTAAATCTTGAGGTAGTCTCACAACAACCTTGTCAGCCACAGAAAATCGTGTAGTGAGAAAAAATCCTGTTACTCTTGTTCAAAAGCAGATGCTATTGATTCAAATGAATCTTCAACGAAACAATAATTATTCATTTCTGTTCAACATTGATGCTATGAGTTCTATATCATATATAATTTAATTTATAGTATACATATTTCAATCAATAAAATCTGTTTTTGCACGAAAGCGGCTCACGACCGTGAGATAGGTGGTTACAGTCTGCGCGACCCAAAGACGACAACCTTCTGCTTTTTACCCGTTAGCGTCTTAGCATTTTGTTGACATATAACTTTAAGAACAGGTTTAACAATCTGCGCCGTGCCCCACTAGGAGCAACTACCATCTATGAAAATGACACTGGCACCCAATAAACTACTAATTCCTAAAGGGCTACGTCGCACCGACGTAATCTGGGAAATTAAGTTGATAATTTAAAAATTATGGTACCAACGTGAAGTCGGAACATAGATCAAGATTCAAAGCCTTCAATTTGTGAACCGACTAGATTTTCTACTTAAAAAGTTTGTTTAATTCAGCACCCATATTGAAACTTACAGCAATGAAATCATACTTATGGAATATTAGTAAAAACCGAATGGTCCTTTTATGTATGGTATTTATAAAAAAGTATAAAGTCTTTAGAATAATAAGAGTGTCTTTGAAATATACCTATATATTTATATAAATATCTTGCTTTAAGCAGTGATTTTTTTGTCCAACTTATTATTTTGATATTTTCATATACCAGGGGTGTTAATTGAAGTTTGCCGGTTTTACTCATAGATATCGCTAGAGATATGTATACATTTTGGCAATTTGCCAACGTTTAAAAGCCAATGGGAAAAATCCAAAAGTATGGAAAATGGGTACCACATCAACTGAACGATAGACAAATGGAAAATCGAAAAACCATTTGTTAAATTCTACTTGAACGGTTCGAAAGGAAATCTTTTCTGCATCGAATTGTCACGGGGGACGAAAAATGGATTTATTTCGAGAACCCGAAGCGGAAAAATCATGGCTTTCAACTGGTCAGGTCGGCCCATCGACTCCAAGGCCAAATCGCGTTGGCCGTAAGACAATGCTCTGTGTTTGGTGGGACCAGTGTGGTGTGGTGTACTTCGAGTTATTAAAACCTGGTGAGACGGTGAATACGGATTGCTACCGACAACAAATTATCAATTTGAATCATTCGTTGATCGAAAAACGACCGGAATGGGCCCGAAGACATGGCAAAGTTATCCCACAACATGACAACTCACCGTCTCATACCGCTAAAGTGGTGATGAACACATTAAAAGCATTAAACTGGGAAATATTATCGCACCCGCCGTACTCTCCAAACCTCGCCCCGTCCGACTATCACCTTTTCGCATCGATGGGACATTCACTCGCAGAGGAGCGCTTCGCCAATTTTGACACAGGGTGATTTTTTTAACTTGAAATGTTCGAAAATAGGCACTCTATGGAAAAAATGTTATGAATCAAAAGTTTCAAGTTAAAAAAATCACCCTGTAAATATATATATATATATTTATATATACTACCTGAATGTCCCATCCACACGGGAACTACTATTGTCCAAAACGAGAAGTGCCGAATTTTCTGGAATTACAATTTTCAGACAACCATCTCCGTTGCACACTCAAGGCCTGGCATCGTTCGCCAAAACTTTTTGAAACGAACTATATTCGTGATCGAATTCTGGGCTCCGGCCGACTGCAACATCACTGCTTTGGAGAATGATAAGAATGAGAGGTATCAAGACCTCAAAAGGCACCTGCCACGACTGGTTCGTAAACTTAAAGCCATACCAGCTAGTCAAATATATGCCAAGGCACTTGCTATATGGTTGCAGAAAGGTGTCATCCTTGGATCGCTTTGTGTCCTCAAGACCCACGAGGGTTTCGCCGGCCAGCCTTTGGGATTTCATCATGCCCTTTGACCACCCATGTCACGCATGCAAGTATGTTATTCTGCCCTCAAAATGAAGAAACACATGTTTCACCATTTGGATAAAAAAATTTCCAGGAATGGTGAGCTGTTGAAGATAATCTTACAATTTCATACAAACTGCCAAAATATTTTTCAAAATGATGCAGCTTTTTTGACCAAATATACATATTTGGTTGTTTTTTCTTTTATGTGATGAAGAAATATTAACTCTATATAAATCTCAAAGAATGTGGTGCAGAGGAAACACTACCCGTGTAAAAATTCCAATATGGATCTTATCATGGCCAGATCGGGCAGAATTTGGCCCAAATCGGGTTATCTAGACGGGGTCAGCCTCGAAATGAAACGCGGTACCTGATCGGGGTCCAAGCGCTGCGCCCAGAGATAACCCGGTCTGGCCCCGATCGGGCTGAATTAAATTTGTTTTTATAATTCCTAATTAAAAGGGATTCTTAAATAAAATAATATTAAAATCGTATATGCGACTATGTGCACGTGTCTAGATGGCACTTGAACAACTGGACACGTGCGAAATTGTGCGGAAAGTCTTGCTTCGGATAAATAAAACAATTCTTGCGATCCTCAAAGTAGTTTATCCCCATTATTTATTTAGCAACTTAATGTTCCCAAAAATGATATTCTAACATCCCCAGGCAAAAACCCAAAGGAGATATGTGTCTGAATTTTCCTCCAGGTCTATTAGGGATATTTGTATATTATATACTTACGAATATCAAAAAATTTTCATAATGCTCAAAGTCCTTATGATTTTTCATAAACTTCGTAACCTGAAATTTGATATACAAATACCCTTCCCCAACCCCTCAGATTCACGTACGTATGTGATTCAAAAATATCGGTAATATACCTGGTGGGAAATTCACACACATGACTCTGTTGGGGGTCGCTTCGCACATTATCTTCGAGAGCAGTAAGTTGATAAAAAAAAAATCATTGAGATAAACCACTTTGAGGATTGCAAAAATATTCTATTTTCTGAAATAAGGCTTTTCGCACAGTCGTGTGCGTGTAAAATTATGCAAAAACCATCTGGGCATGTGCACAGTTGTATACAAATTACTGAAAGTGCATTTAATTTAATTTTATTAATTGAGGGGCCACACTGCATACAGGCGTAAGTGCGAAATTTTCGAAAATATGTTTATTAGCTTAAACTACTTGTTTCCCCCTAACTCGTTTCCCTGTAGAAGATTTTAGTCCAGTTCTGCCCGAAAGTAGGTCTAGGAAAAAAAGTGCCATGATTGGTTATCTTTTTTAAAGTACTCTTTTGGCAGTTCAATAGAGGTAACCAATAGCTCAAAGCACTATTTTTCTCTTTAATTCAAAAATTAAACAGTTACGCAACTTTTTATGTGTCAAATTTGAAGATTTTTGGTGCTCGTCGATTTTGACCAGGGCTTTCTCGTATATGGTATTTTTTTTTAAAGTGCTCTTTTTGGGATTCAGTAGTGCTAATCAACAGCTCAAAAGTTTTTTCTTGTTTGTTTTTTTTTAATTTAACAATAAAACAGTTACGCAACTTTTCATGTAATAATCAGACTTTATGGGGACACGCTGTACCTTTGACAAAGGTATTCTCGGTGAAGAATGCTTCTTTCAGGATGTTCGTTTCATCGTTCGAGAAAGCCTAACAGTAGCTAGAAACTTTTGGCATTTTTTGTTTTTAATTATTTGCGTGAAAGTTAGACAATTTTTTAGTTCTCCTGTGAATTTCGGGGTTTGGCACTTACGCTCAAATGCAGTGTGCTCCCTCAATTATATTAATCAATTGTCGAAAATTTGAACTGGTCGAGCAGCACTCTCTGAATTTGAATCAGTGAAATTTAACTGATTCAAATAGCTAGAAATGGGTCACTGATAGTTAGTCGAAGTTTACTTATTTATTCAGTGAAATGATCACTTTTGAGGGTTGGCAGCACTGTACCATGTCAATTTAGAAATCCAAATAAAATAATATTTTCGTACATATTTCGCTTTTAAATAAAAAATAACCTCACATATTACTTTAATCTCAACATTGGACTGTGATGTACAAACCCGTTAAGTAAGTATTTTCTATACGAGTTAGAGCATATTTATTTCGCAGTGAATTGAGCAGACTTACAGTCCGAAAATGAATAAATTTATTTTTTTAAGGAAATGTTCTTGCTACTTAAGTATATGTATATATGTATATGTATATATTGATCTGCATATTGGTCTCAAATAAATAAAATTTTGTTTTTAATTTTATCAATATTGTGTGAGGGTGATTGCTAAAAAGTTGACCACTATAAGTTTCAGTCATTTTCCACTTATCCTTGAAATAATAAGTTTTCACTAAAAATATATCAGTAAAGTGCTTATATCGAAGTACAAAAATTTAGTCAGTGTCGGAATTTTAGAAGATTTAGTTTAGAAATTATAAATAAAAAAGTACAGACAATGTTTTTTTACGCACCCGTTGTCCCAAACTGAAAATTAAAAATTTAAAATTGCTACGTAATATTAAAATTTTTTTAATTATATGAGATTCTCAGAGACATCACTTATATTAAGTTAAAAAGGTTAACATTCAAAGTAGAATTAAATCTTTTGAGTTAAGGAATTTCCTAATCATTTCAAACTCTTTCCCGCAAAAGTTTTTCGTCTGGTCACGGTGCATTGATATTGCAGCGTAAAACTCGAAAGTACTTATTTCAATTAAAATGCGGACTAAAATTCTTAATTTTATACTTAAGAAGATTTGAGTACAGTTAAAATTCGATTTATCAACGTTGATTCTAAATAACAGTAAATAATGATCACTATTTTTGCATACTATATTTTATAAAATTCCTGGCAACGCTCCATATTAACGTATCATCCTATAAATATTATACTTTCAAATATTTTTATTTTTCAGTTTAATATTTGTATACTCTTTTGAATTACTTTTAATTAAAAAACATATATTTGTGGAAATTTGTAATTGTTTTGTTTTCGAGAATTCCATTGTCTAAAATGGCTTACTTATATCATTTTAATAATAGATTGCAACGATTTTAGTAGAATTATTTGTATAAGGCATGGTAAAAAAAGATGATTAAAATGTTAATTACAATTTTTATGTTTTTTTTAATCTATTATGTATAATTCTGATCAAAAACAAGTTTATTTAAATAATTTTCAGCGATAAAAAATCATACCGTTGAAACGGTTAATTTAGCCAATACAGTCGATGCTATTCACCTTGCCGCGGATTGGACCGTAGGGGAGTAATTTTCGTGGAAACGATGTTCCCCTACTCTCGAGTTTGATCTTGATGCGTGCTGCTTGATGCGAATTGTTTCGCTCGCTACGTACGTTGCCGCGCGCGGATCAGTGTTTACAAGGGGTAAAAGTTCGATTTTCAAAATCCATATTATGGAAGTAATTATCTCACATTTGGTTCTAAAAAATGGTGAGCACATCATTCTCTCGCGGAATAAACTGAAAAATTAATTAGTATTAACAAATTATTGATAAGCCTTTGATTAAACTTGCCATACTTGAGGTTATCTCATATGACAAGAAAATTATCATGAGACATAAATATTATATGATTTCGAAATTCTTTTATAAAACTCATTAACAAAGCATATAATGACTTTTTGCACTTTAAAATTGCCCTAAAAGACCTAAAACATTGACGGTAACGTAAATAATGGGCGGAACAATTCTCGAATGCCGAGGCATCGCGTTCGTGGTGGAGGAAGAGCTCAACCGACAGTTATGGAAAGCGGCAAGGTAAATAGCGGCAAGGTAAGCAGCGTCGACTGTATATTCTTTTGTTTATATACGCGAAAAGAAAGAAAAAATCACCGTCTGCCACAGTGATAAGAAAAAAACTGAATTTTAATCAATTCCTTTCAAATGCAAAATGTCTGACCATGCACGTGATTCTCCACTGAACCCCAACACAATTCTTACCTGAATACAGTAAAAGATACGGGATCAGTTTTGTTGCAGGGAATTTTAAGATGGTATTTCATCTTGCTCGTAGTTGGGGTATGAAACTCGTCGATTGTTTTTGCCCCAAAACTGTAAAAATAATTGATAGTAGCTGACGTTTCGTACCCAAGTCCGAGAGAAACGATACCTTGTCAAGTGGTACTATTCACACTACCAAGACTAATTTTTGTTGCAGGTATATGGTACCCTGAAGTTAGCGTTAAATTCATACTTTATTTTTACTGTAAAAGCTTTTATTATTTCAAGGGGCTCGACGTCCCGAAATGCGGGATGAATACTCAAATATTTTTCAGTTTTGGCGAGTCGTCCTGAATTTTGGAGACGTCTGATCCCTTTTTTAGCTCCCTGAATTTCTTTGGACTAGACCCAACGTTTATTCTTTTATTCCAAGTATGGTAATAATCGATTAAATAAATTATTTCAAATTTTTTATGAATTTTCGCTATTGCCCAAAGAAAAGCTATTTTCCTTTAAAAAAATTTTATTTAACTTACTGTAAATAATTATTGGCTTCAGTTTTCTTCATGAGCATTAAAAGTACTACATTATTATCTATAGACCGCACCTAGTCGTCACAAAAATTCAATATGACGAGATATTATTTGAAAGATTTGGCATTCTTTCCCTCATTTTATTTTTTGATTTTGCGAAACATAGCTATGTATATATATTCATGTTCGTTAAGTAAGTGTCTAACGACTAACCGCAGTCGAATGCATTTGTGAAGGTTTTACTTTCTCATCCTACTTCACTCTCTGGCTTTTCATCCCTTCCCCCACCTTCTCCCATAATTCACTCTTTCTCACTCACTACCTCTCTCTCTCATTTTCACTTTTTTTTCTTTCTATTTCCTCTCCCTCTCTCTCGAACGCGTGCGCGCGAGCAGGCGAGAGATCCGGCCACAGAAAGGTACAAAGGGTGGAGACAAAGGGAAGCACCGCCCCTGAGATACTAAAACAATGGTGGCTGAACAATGGGCTGCTGCTGAAAATTTATCCCGGTAATCGAAAGTACTCGGGAAATGAGGAATTCAGCTTTAATGTTTAATAAAAAAATTATAAAAGCCATTTATTGCAAAAAATGCCTTGTTATCAGTCTAAAGGAATTCTCACTGTTCAAAGAAAAGGGTGTTCTCCCTATTTTCGTAATTATATTTGACATAGAATTAACGTAATATACGAATTTTCTTTACTATTCACATGGTAAATTAAAGGCACATGTTCTTCATAGGGGGAAATATTTCTTCGTTCATTACAAAAAATATGTTTGATTTAAAGAATTTTTTATTTCGACAAACTGGATGACAAACAAACTTCTCCGAACTTTTCAGAACAGCGAAGGATCTAATGTCTCGGCTTAATATTTTTTGTTTTATAAAGATGATAAGAAAGACAATTTCTAACCGAACCATCTTATGTAAGAAATAATATAAAATTCAGTATCAGAGCAAAATATGGTTTCAGACATCAGCGTTTCTTTGATTGCCGTTGTTGTTAGAGGAGTGTAAATGAGTTCTATTATAGTTTAATTATATTAAAACAAATATAGTTACGATAATAAAGCCCATGCTTTGTTCTCATTGATTGAATTCGTTTATAATGAAATTCAAAGCAGTAATTATAACAATACAGGAAACTTTATTCCTAAAGGAATTTATTGTACATAGATTATATAATAATGAGAGCATCGATGGCTCATTGTGATTATGTAATTTTGAAAAGTTTTGACAGCATCAGAAAATGAGCTTGTCATTATATAATGTAAGAAAATAAAAATAGAATAAATAAGGATTTTATATGATTTAAAAATATGAATGTTGATGCTATATTATCGACTATGGTAGCTATATACGTAGTTTTTTGTTCGATGAAATTACAGTTTTCGATCTAACAAAGTCAAAGCCGCTTTTATTTTTTAGTTGAGAAAAAATATAATCCATTTGGGTTTTTCGACGAGAAATTCAAAAATTGCCATTCGATCGACAACAAAAACATATAAAACTATATTGAAAATGTTGAACATCCACTCGCAATAAGAATCAAAGGAGGATATTTTATTAAGTCAAGTTATTATTCCAGAGGCCAAAAGTAAAATATCAGTAGAAAGAGAATAAACAATAATTTTATTTTTGTCAAAAAATACAAAAATAATTCAATTTATTTAATAACTAACTTTTTCAAGGTTTCGGTTTATCTTCGGAATAATAATCACTTTATTCTAATGTTTACCGATTTTTTACTCGGACATTTATATTTTTCTAAAAAACACATAAATAAGCAAAATTGTTGTTTTTAAATTCAATTTCAGAACTAAACAATGTAGGAAGAAATGTTTTATATGTAAAAACAAAAAACTGTGAATTGATCTAAAATTTTATTAATATTGAATATTAATAGATTCGAAGTGTCTTCTCTTACCAAAATTCGAAATCAATATATTCTTCATATAAGTCTTGGCTATTCATCCTGAATTTTCGGGACGATTAGTCTATCCCTTTTTAAATCCCCCACTTTTTCAGGATGAATTGACACTGTCTTATAGATTTAAATTATTTTAATGATTTTCACTAATTGTAGATTAAATTTAATACTTAACAGTTGACTAACCTGAATTATTAGAATAGTAAAAATTGAAAGTTACTAAAATTAGCATTAGAATGAAAGTATATACCTACATACATAGGCATACAGTTGTATACCTACAACATCATCGCAGGAGGTTTCAACCATCGTATTAAATCATTTGAATCAACTTATAACATTCTAATCTCATCAGTCACTTGACTTAATCCGTGGCTATGATGTATGACCAGGTTTACCCGAGTAAAAGTTTAATAGTAACAATTATTATAAAAATAATAATAATAATAATTAGCAATAAAATATGTCTTCTGAAACTAAAAAGTATTTATGCGATTCAAGATATTCGATTCTTTTCTATTATCGAATAAAAGTGGACTTTGGAAATAACAAAAACGTTTATCTAATCCTCTTCCTCTCCCAAGAGATCTGTGCAGGAAAAAGGCCAGAGTTTGACCCAGGCTTTGTGGCTCTTCAGCGAAAGGGTCGACTTTCAAGGAGTTTTAGGTGGACGATAGTTACCCTCTGAAAAAGTTGGTTTAATCGAGGTCGAGTGCAAGATCGGTGAAGGAGGAGAGAGATAAAAAGAGAGCAAAGAGAAAGAGGATTCGCGTGGCAGAGTCACCCGTTGAACTGGAACTCGAGAGCTTATGCTTATTCACTTATGGAGTTGATCCTCTTTGGTGACTGCAGAAGAAAAGTCACCAGAAAAAGCTGATATTAATAGGATCTACTATAAAAAGTCTATTCAACAACGTATAATCTGTCTTCCAAGATAAAATCCATTTTTCACTTTTTATTCTTTATAAGAAGAGGTATGCTCGTATACAGGTGTTACAAGAAGAAAGTGAAAAAAAAGCAATTGCAACTGTCAAAATGTTTTCTTCTCGACACGTCTGTCCTTAAAAGGGCATAAAAACCAAAAGAGGAAAGTTCATCGGCTTGTTATAAGAATGGACCATTGAACCTGCAAACAAAATTAGTGAGAGGGGATCATGATAAAAAAATCATGGAGCCACAGTCCATAGAGTGAACCAATCTCTCGCAAGTGTTGGTATCGTATATGGTTTAGCAAAAGCATGTAACAGAATGAAAATGAACGGTGGAGCACAATGCTCGTATACAGGATGTACAAATACAGAACGACCAAACACGTGAAATCGATTTCGTGCAAATAATCGGATACTCGGTTCTGGAAAGGGCGAAAGGAGAGGAGGAAAGGGGGTGCAATCGGTGGGAGAAACGCCAGGAGGAGGATGAGGAGGAGCGTAGTCGCATAATTCAGAATCGACAAAGCGACAGATTATGGAAATAGAGTCCCTGAGTTGGTGCCGCGACTCGCTTTCTCTCTCTCTCGCTCTCTTTCGCCATTTCTTCTGCTCTCTCATGAAAGTTCCCCTCCCACCCCACCCACAAGCGCAGAACGTGTGTAAAGCTGCGCGGTGTTGCCATGCCGACCATTGTCGTTCTCTTTACTCTCTCTCTCTCTCTCTCTCGCTTTTTCCT
>NC_046658.1:55830788-55832989 GCF_010883055.1 Belonocnema kinseyi | reverse complement strand
CCTCTCTCCCTCTCCCTGTTACACCCTTACCACCCACTAGCAGCTCCGCCACTGCCACCGGTTCGAACTCCGTCTACACTCTCGAGCTACAGCTACACCTCACAACCGCACCGTTACCATCACTATCCACCCATCCAACCCACCCTCTAGAGCCCCCTATACCTCGTCTCTCTAACGACTTGTTAATGTTGTATCAACTCAACCCTGCAACAAGCTCGATTCGCGAGCCAGCGAGCGTCTCTACAGAAGCCTGCTAGGATGGTTACCTTCACGCGCGCTTGCACCTGCTGCGCAGAGCGTAAGTGTACTCATGAATACGTGTGTAGTGAAACATCGAAGGGTGTGTGCATATGCAATTAGGTATGGTAGATATGGGTTCTAGTTTGTAAGCAAGTTCTGAGCGATGAATGCTCATGGATGATAGAGCTGATCAAGAATTTGCTTTAGAGCCTTTATGGATGGAAGAATCTTACCGGGAAAATTAGTGGTTGAATGATTTTGTGACGGGAGATTGTAATATTAATGATGAAAGATTTTTTATCAGGGTCAGTAAACTAGGGATTGCTTTCATGCAATTCTTCTTCTACTCTATATCCATTGATACTCAACAGCTTTAAGATTTATCACAGAAAAAATATTTGGAAATATAGATTAACCTAAACTGTTTCAAATAATAAAACAAAGTGTATTAAAATATTAAGATTGGAGAATATCTACATCATCTAATAAAATTAAACTGAGACAGTAAAAAATAATGACAATTATTTAAAGAAGAAAATAGATAAAAAGGAAGGGCCAAAGTTAGAGAGGTACTCAGACCTTCTATAAGACAGCAGACTGCCCTTATATCTTTCTTTCGAGATAGTCAGAGATACTCTCATTTTATGATCTTTTTTACTATCGCAGAGTATCAGTCTCACTAACAGGTTAATTAAGTTATCGCTCTTAAATGGTCATTTGTCCAAGTTAAATATTTTGTCAAGTTGACCCTCTCTGATGGGCCAGTGGAATATCGTTTTTCAAACCCTCGAGAGATGGTCAGTTTTAATGTTTGATGATCTATAAAGCCTGTTCTATAGTTGAGTCTCAACTATAGTCAAAATGACTTTTTATTTTTGTCTGTCTAGGAAAGGAGTGCGACGAGGATTAATCCCATGTTGCTATTGCCGTTCAATTAAGGCAATAGCATAGAGAAAGAAAGAAGTTCGGAAAAAGTTAAACATTAGGGTAAAGAGTAGATTCAAGAACAAAATACTTCAACAGACAATGAAAATAAAGGTAATGACAAAATAATAGAAAAGGTCAAAACTTAAAAGGAATTATAAATGGTAGAAGCAAGCAATGAGAAAAGAAGTCAAGAACAGCCAGAGTGGAGAATTCGACGATTAGCTTATCTTAATTCTTCATTCTTCTCTTCTCCGAGCTGACCTTATAATTTAATAATATTTGTTAAGACTTGGGCTCGCATAATCTTTATAACATATTCTAGTCTTTGTCAATCTTTTTCTTTTCCTTCTTCTAATGTACCTTCTAAAAATTGTTCATATATCTAGCTCATTTTCGTTTGCATCATTTCCAATACCTCTTCCTTCTTGACCGCCCTTACCCAATTAAACTTATTTACCTTTCTATATCACGCAATTCAAACCCTTATATTCGTCTTTTTTTTAACCGGTTTACGCAATTTATATTCTAGAGGTTAATATCTTTATCTTTTACACGAAAATTCTTCTTTCCTTTGCTATTTTGTTTAAATCATCTGTGACTAAAGCTATGCCACAGCGAATCTAGCAAAATTCTTTTATACTTCCTCTATCTTCAGATTTAATTTTCTATTTTAAATTTCAAAAGTTTTACAAATAATGCTGAAGTATTAAATTCAGTTAGAAAATCGCATCAAAATATTGCACCGTGGATAGTTTTCTTTTTTTATATAATGAAGTTGCCAACTGTTTGCAATGTTTGGATACCCTCGTTCTTTGTGAGTTCCCAACTTTTTCCTTTTCGAATTCCATTTTCGGTGAACATATTTTTTTATATTTTCATATAATTCTGATTGAGTGATTCCGGATATCATCCGAGAATCACTTGGATTATCTCTCTCTAAACTTTTAATTCTATAATATGTTTTCTTCATCAGCTTGCTGATGATCATTGGTGACTTTTTTGTCATCTTCAATTTTTCTAGCTTTCTGATATCA
>NC_046658.1:55807633-55830688 GCF_010883055.1 Belonocnema kinseyi | reverse complement strand
ATTTTCCAATACCTATATTTTAACATATAAATACTTCTTAATTTAATAAATAAAGGTTAGAATTTTAAGTGGCTTCTTTCCCGTTATTTTCTATTTTTTTATGTTATTCGCGTCAGCACCGATATACCGATAATTATTCTTCTGAAACTCATCTAGCATCTTTTTTATTTCATTTAATTAATTATAATATATAAAATAAATTCTATTGAAATAGAAAAGCTTAGTTGTAGAGAATCTTAAAAAATTTCAGAATAAATTTAAAAGACACTTTTCTTATAAATGGTGTTTTTCTTTACAGAGAATCAGTCGTCGATTCTAATAGAATTCGCATCGCGATTAGCGTGATTTTGCGATTTGGGAAATTAGTTCCAGAAAATCAGCATCGAAAGGAAGCTCGGCACGTCAGTATAATTAATGGCCTCATCGCTTGTTTTTGCAGACAATAGGCAAATCGATCGACTTACGTTGACGATGCATACCCCAGGGAGTGTTTTTACGACCTCCTCGAGGAAGTCGTGTTCCACCCCAACTTGAATTCAGACGTGGCATCGATGAATTGAATAAAAAAAAGGCCTCTCATATACCCTGTAAGTCTATACAATAAAAAAGGCTAAGAAAATCTCATTTTACTTAACTAAAGCTAGCAAAAAATGGCAAAATAAAAACGAACCCTTTTTAAATTCCATTCTATAACAACTAATAAGTTTATAATAAAGACCAAATAATTGTACCAGATCTGAGAATAATTGTTATAAACTCATCCCTGATACACATATCGTAGATAAGGAAAATAACGATCGCGCTTGTTTGAATTTGTAATAAATCACGAGGGGATTTAAAACCCACCGACACATCGAAAGTTCCAAAAGAAGCTTGTTCACGAGTAAAGAAACCTTCGCAGAGTCGTAAGGTTCAAAAGGGTCTTCTTAACGACCATATCAATTCGCATTTTCTCCTATTCACGGGCATTCTAATCCTCGACCCGCGGCATATGTATGGCCCCACGGGCGGCACCATAAGACTTTTGTTTCGAAGACGCGCGACATAAATCGTCCTGGTCCTCATCATCATACAACCTAGGCACACGTGGCACTGTCTAAACTCTAAAGCTAAACTGTAGGGTTGCAGTGAATAAAAATAGTACTATCCTATGTCCCAATTTCATGCCCTGTCTTCTATATTTATTCTTTTCTTATTTTCACTTTTTTAGAGATTTTTATTATCTTTAATTAAGTCAACTCCGTCAAATTTTCACTTTGGGAAACATTAAAAAAAAATTAATTTTCATCTTTGCGTACTATCTGTCCAAAAAATATAGATACCTCGATTGTTGTACAGATTTTTATGAAAATCGCAAAAGATAAAAATTCTAAAAATATGAGACAATATGCGTATCGCAGGTGAAGGTTTTGGTAATACTCATACAAAGTTTCAAAATGTTCAGATGATTATCGATTATTTCCTAGAAAATGGAAGGTGAAAAAGGAACATAATCATATTATCTTTTCCAAAATAATTATCTTTGAATAGCTCTAAGTTTTTGGAAATAAATTATAAAAATTCTGAACAAAATATATGGTATCGTTCATCCTTTCTCTGCACAGTGAGGAAATTTAGAGCCAAAAATAATCATTTGTTAATAACTTGTTAACAAAAACGTCAGGAGGTGTCATATTCGACACTAAGAAACGTACAGAGATGATTCTTGAAGCAAATTTCACATTTTTTGCTTTTGACAGTGTTGTAAGTATTTTCAGTGAGCAAAAAGTTTCACTTGAATGTTTAAAAATTTATTTTTTTCTTGGAAAAATACGAAAGACTTCACGATAATCGAGACAACTTTATCCCTTTTTTGCATAGCAGGGACTATGTAAACAGCCTGAGAACTGTCAGGAGCCAAAAATGTGTAATTTGCTTCAAGAATCATCTCTGTACGTTCCTTATAGTGTCGGATATGACATCTGCCTACGTTTTTGTTGACAACTTATTAACGAATGATTAATTTTAGCTCTTAATTTCACCATTGTGCACAGAAAAGATCAACGAAGCCATACATTTTTTTCAGAATTTTCATATTTTATTTTCATTGACTTAGAGCTATTCAAAGTCGATTATTCGGAAATGGTAATATGATTATAGTACTTTTTCACGCTATTTTCATTCGCCAGGAAATAATCGCTACTCATCTGAACATTTCTAAATTCTGAATCAGTATTAGCAAAACCTTCACATGTTACATGCATGTTGTCTCATATTTTTAGAATTTTTTTCTGCTCAGATTTTCGCGAAAAGCTGTACAAAAATCGAGGTGTCTATAATTTTTGAATGAATAGTAGGCTAGGACCACAAACAACCCTATTCAACCGACTGAAAACAAATTTTAACTGAAAATGAGCGGAATCATTTTCCAGTGCTATTTTTGTTCACGTCCATAGCAAATTATATGGTAAATTGTAAATAAATTTTAGTACTTTTCTGTTCTAAAAATTGTTGTACTTCTTTTGCGCACGGCTATAGCAAAATCTATTTGACAGATTAACGTAAAATTTCACCTATGTAGGTGCGTAAAGCAGTAGGGGAGAGGTACAAGAAAACAGTAAATTCTTAGAGGAAACATTATAAACTGCCGTTCCAACTATATTTTTGACGTTACGTAAATCGACTTAATTAATTTTAAAATAAAATTTGAAGCTTGTGAAGATATTTTTATAACTTTAGTGACAGCTTATAGTCAAATCTATGAATCAGTGAAATAATAGATTCGCTTCTGGTTTTTTATTTATTTGTTACTAAATGAATCACAGTGACAGAACCATATTTTCCCATTAAGCATTTACATTTCTTTGTATTTCATTTAAAAAATAGAAAATATTTTTTAGAAAATTTGTTTAAATTATTTCTTATACAAACACCTGATAATGATTGATCCAATTTCGTGCCTAATCCACATAAATACGAATAAAATGAAAAAGTAGAATTTGGGGAAAGCATATTTTTCACTGAAGTCCTGAATTGAAAGAAAAGCAAGAACGAAGTTGCATAGGGAGTAGGAACTCTTAAATTCTTTTCTGATGTAAATTTTACGTAGCAAAATTTATGTTCTGCTACCTGTCCATTTCGTGAGAATCATACTTGTGCCGCATATATGACATGCAAGTGGTCCAGTGCATAATGTGATTGATCGTCGCAGGGCAAGTTGTGCCACGCGGAAGGAAGAAGTGAAAAGATGAATAAGTGAGTTGATTGAACGAGATTTGGATGCATTCTGGAACTACAGCGTGCAAATGATCCAGAAAATCGAAACCATACTCCCCATTCTTCCAAAGATGTTATACACATGTTATGTTATGTTATGTTATCGTCGTTTTATTCCCTCACTTATACACTGAACACTCGTTTGAAAATTGAAAAGAAGAAGAGAACATCGACTCTGCAAATTAATGTGAATTTTTTTGTGCAATAAAATACAAGTAAAATTGTAAAGTTATAAATAATTCTTGGAAATACAATATCGCATCGGTATCGGTAAACTATGCAAAAATGACTGAAAGTATAACACCCATTTTACAAATGCGTTTTACTAAAAATGCGAAATGTAGCTTTTTACTTGCCACGGTTAATTAACGGAAAAAGTTCAAACAAAGTAAAAAGGTTAAAGGTCGGAAGCCATACAAATCGGAGAAGGAGAAAGAGGTATAGAGAAGGTGGTGTGAAAGTCGTGGGCACGATAATTGCTTTGTTTAATCTCCCTGGGCTTAAAGAGGAGCCGCGTGCCAGTTTTCAACAGTACCCGTAATGCTATTTAAATCCAGAAAATATGTAAATCCGTCGTTTATAAAGCCATACATCAAGCTTAGTACTATATTTCTAGGCAGACGGAAGGAAGGAAGAAAGGAGGGCAGGCAAGGGAGGCTATAATGTGAAGTGCAAGTGTACGTGAATCGTGTTCATTCAGAGAAATCTCTCATATTACTGTGTATTCCAAAAAAGTACCGGAGGTCGTATCCAAACAATCCGGAACATCACTATGAGGTGTTAAAGACTATACCAATTCTTTCATACGAATTCTATTTTTTTAAATGTCTTAAAGATTATGTAATTCTGTGTTAGAGCGATAAAAGTATTGGGTCACATAAAAGAGAAGCACGTCTGTTAATACATAATTAAGTACGGTATAAGTAGAGAGAGGCGACAATGTAGAAAAAATTATTTGAGGACTAATTTCCATTATTCAAATAAGTAAAAAAATACTGTCTCGAGTAAATGGTACTGAAATGAAGCCACTGAAGATGGGCATCCAGAGTCATTTATTTTACATTGCAAATAACAGCATGAAGTTTTCCTGCTTAAAAACAGAACACGCAAAAAATGATCCAGTAACAAAATATTATAAAAGTAAAAATGATTATTATAGTTTTAATAGTGAAGTATTTTGATATATCGAGTGAGAGGAGTTTAGTATGTTTCTTGATGATAATTTTTAACGCAGAGTTTGTGAATTTTGCGAAACATGGCCCTATAAGGGTACAGTTCAATAATAACTTAACAAGTTTGAAAATAAATTTTAATATTTCCGACTTCACACTCTTTCCCTATTTCCGCCTTTCCTCATAATTTCCCTGCTTTTAAGAAACGTCACCTCTTTCTCGGTTTTTCGCTTACAGGTAAACTTAATTAATGGAAACTAATAAGAACTATCTTTCGTCAAAATCTAAATTCTTTTAAATTAAAAAGTCTGGGGTCGGGTCGTGCCAACCTCCGACAAGTCACATTGCAGCAAATCGTATTTATGGTAAGCCAAATTGCGGCAAGTTACATTTGTGTGTTACATGTGACAAGTCGCATTGCGGTATCTCTCATTTGGAAAAACTTGAAGTCCGGAAAAATTGGCAGAAGTGCGAAAAGTCACATATGCAGTAAGTGACATTGCGGCAGTTCTCATTTCAAAAAATTGGAAGTCTATAAATAGTGACAAAAGTACAGGATGACATCCCAGTAATTAGGCACAAAAATAATGCGGTTTACGCTTCTTGCCCATTTTAACTTCCCGTGGATGGGAGGGGTGGGGGATACCGCTGTGATTGGTCACAGAAATTATGCCGCGCCGGGGGTTTCCGTGAGCCGGGACCAAAAAGTCTACTGTTTAAATTTTGGTTCGGAATTCGCCTTGTTTGGTTAAAAATACTACTACTTAATTGGAAATTAATTTTTTCAACTAAAAATTGGACTATTCCAGATTTTGGATGAAGATTTATGTTTTCTTAGATCAAAATTAAACTATGTGGTTGAACATGTATCTGTTTATGTTCAAAATCTAACTATTTGGTTGACAATTTATGTATTTTGTTAAAAGTTCAATTATTCCGTTGAATGTGGAACTCTTTTGTTGTAGATTTTTTTTTAGAAAATTAGTCTTCTTGATTGAAAATTCATCGTTATTGAATAAAAATGTTACTGTTTAGTTGAAAATTATTCTGCTTTCATTGATGATTCTACTACTTTGTTGAAAAGCATTACTTTTTGTTAAATTAAGATGTTTTTGCATTTCAAATAAATTTTTTTTTTTTGGTTAACATATCAACAATTGGATTTTTTGTAGACGATTCATTTGTTTTGGTTGAAAATTCAACTATTTGGTTACAAAAATAAGTTCCTATCGTTTTTTATAACATTAATCGTCTGGGTATAAAATTCATATTTTTGGTCAAAAATTTGAACTATTTTATTAAAAATACATATGTTTTGGTTAAAAACTCAACTACTTGGTCAAAAGTTAAACTACTTTGTTGAAAAATCCTTTTTTTCATCTCTTTGGTTAATAAGTTAACTTTATAATAAATGTTCGTTTTTTTGTTGTTAAATTTGTTTTTAATTTAACTATTACATTTTTGTTGAAAATTGATTTGAAAATTCTCTTTCTTGGTTGAATTCAACTGGTTTTAAATTTTATAATTAATTTTGCAAACTAAAAATGTTAGGGTTTCATGTTTTGCTGGGAACTTATATTATTTAGTTAAAAAGTGAACTACATACTTGAAAATTCGTCTTTCTTGATTAAAAATTAACTTCTTTGTGGAAAATTTATCTTCTACCGTTTTCTTAAAAAATCGACTTCTTGTCTTGAAAACCACATTTTTCTTTAATCGTCTAGTTTGTTTGAATCCGACTTGTTAAAAATGAGTTTTTCTTTAAAGCAATCTGTCTTAATCAAATATTCTACTGCTTTCGACAAAATTCATCTTTTTTTACTTGAAAATTGAAATATTTGGATAAAAGTTTTAAAAGTTCTCTTCTTTGATTGAAAAATCAGCTTATTGGGGTAAAATTCAATTATTTGGCTAAATTTTTTTTTATTTGTCTTTCTGGGTTGAAAATTCATCTCTTTTGGTAGAAAATCTTTTTTAGCTGAAAATTCAACTATTTTTTTGGACATTCAAATATTCTTAAAAATGAAATCTTAACCATGTAAAGCGTTCTATATTGTATTGAATAGGGTATGAACATTAAACTGCTTGAAAGAATTTGTTTTCCTATTATTCCGGAATATATATTTGCAGAATAAACGTGAAATCCGTGTTAAGCCAACTGCTATGTTAAGTTCGAGCAAGGGGGTGACAAAAATACGATGATACACCGGGGGGAGGGGTAGAAATAGCCTAAAATTGGTAACGTCATTTATGGTGACCCCTTAAGAGCTAATAATTGCCTACATTTTGATGTGTACACATCTTCGACAGCGATATGAAAGATAAAGCCTGTGTCAACTAACAACGTTGAACGCCTTGGGTCACATGCAATTTAGTTTTAATTAACATTTTTCGAAGATGTTTACGCATAAATTCGACACATGTGCTAGTTCTTTTTTATAAAGGGAGAAAATGCAATCGAAAAATGTTTTATTCTGACTTTGTAAAAATAAGAATTGAAGGAGGAACTTCAGAGGTTGGTTGTACTGTTATATTCGATAGAGCGCCTCACCCTTCCTCTTTTGGTCTTCCAAGAGGAAAAAGGAGAAAAATGAGAAAAAGGGGAAAAGAAAAGTAGAAGAAGTAGAAGCCCGTTTGGCCACGTCGTATAGGAAATGGGTTTGGCATGCAGATTCGATCCCAGCCTGTCTCTCGGTTCACTCGTCTCTTTCCTCTTTTCCTCTTCTGCATTCTTGAACGACCCTTGCCTCCATGCAAGGTGTTTTGTACTCGGCATACGAATTCGCCCGCGCGGAAGTCCGCAAAGCATTTCGCAGAGTCTGTACGGGGTGGTCAAATAATAAACTCAAGTGCGTGCCGACCAAATAGATTTCAAATATCACTGCACGCCACTGAGTTAATGCTTTCAATATCAAATTTCAGACATCTGGCCTTTTCAAATAGCTTAAACGCTTATTCTTTCTAAGTAAGTGGTCAAAATTAAACCCCGGAATCTGAGGAATTTATTCATAATAGGCTGAGAAGTTACGTGGTCTGTCCGGAAAGTGTTCGACCCTCTGCTCGTCTAGTACTCTGTTCGTCTAGTTCGCGCAAATTGTCTTAAAGGCGTGGCTTAGAGATTTTTAATCCTCGGAAACCTTGCTGCGAAAGGCCAGAGTTTTAAGTGTCTGACCTTTGTTTTTCCCAAACGTCATCATTCTTAGATTTATAGCCGTAGAAAAAACTTCTAATGCCTGTTTAATATTTGTTAAACACAACCTTCACGGGGTTTACTCCACCTTTTTCTGAAAAAACTGCGCGCTGTCGATCATTCTCTCACTGAATAGAATATAGCTTTGCACCCAGTTCTGTTACTGGCAAAAACAGGTATGTATTTGACATTTAGGCATGACCTCTATCTCTATGAGGCTAGTGTTAGTAGTTGCGTAAACGGCTACCCATGTACTTATCGCATTTCAGGATGAGTCTATATGTTATTTCTTCGATCTGGAAGATGTTGTGCACCATGAACATCAGATGGTATCTAATTGAAGTATCCTCTAAAAGGAAAACGATTTCAAGCCGTAGAGGAAATAAAACAGAATGCGATGCAGCACCTGTTAGATATTCCCACAGGTGACTTCAAGGAGTGCCTCCGCAAGCAGGAGGATCGCTGGACGAAGGCAGTGTCTTCCAAAGGGGAGTACTATAAAGAGGACATCATCGCCATTAAATAGAACTAACTCTTACTCTTGGTATTCCACAACGTTAAATACTTTTTCGCACAGACCTCGTAGATATATATTGCTTCCTCGTAGAGCAGTGGTCGGCAAACTTTTTGCTTAATTTTCAGGTATGGTCAGGCTCCACCCGACTTAATTTTTTCTACTACTTTTCGGTCTATTCATGTACCTTAGTGCGAGTTAGCTTACTTCAGCAAGGGTCTTTTGTCCACAGGAATGTCAAAGTAAGGAAATTTTAAAACTTTTAATTTTTCAATTAGCGATTTGAAAATAGCATTATCAGCATCTACGAATTTTCCGATTCCAATGATATATTACTTGCCAACAAAAGTTAAAAATTTGAAGGAGTTTATAATCAAGAAACATCAGATTGACAGTCAATTTAATACTAAATACTTCTCAAACTTTCAACCTTTATAAACAAATTACATGTCTTTGGAATCGGAACTATACATAGATTCCAAATATATTACTTTTAAGTCACTGATCGCAAAATTACGAATTTTTTAATCTCACATTTTTGTCCTATTTTCTAACAAAGGACCCCTGAGGAAAGGGGTGGTCTGGCCAAGCTCGCAGGTACTGCCCTGAGAGTAGGTCACAGGGCAGCCAGGGCAGGCTACCCTGTCCAGGGCAAGAGCGTGCCGACCACTGTCGTAGAGGAAACTTTGTATCCATGAACACTTTTTGGCACACCTTGTCATAATTCTTTAGGAGTTCAAAAATTATATTTCTAAAAATGTTTGTGCCTGTGTATCAAAAATACTCTTTTTATGATAACTCGAAAACAAGTTATGCTAGAGTCATGAAATGTAGAGAAATTTTTGTCCTGAATAATATTCATTATTGATTAAGCTTAGAGCCCGAGCAAATAAAAATGCTTATTTTTTCGTTTTTATATTTTTCATGAAAATCATTCTAGATGTTCCGAATAAAAAAAAGTCGCATGAAGATCCCATTGGGATCCTGTCTAAAGTTCCGCTAAAGTACTGCAGGTGAGAGCAATTAGTACTTTTCTTAAAAATCAACTTTTCTTTAAAAAAGTTTAAAGTTCAAATAGGGACAAAAACACTAGAAAAGTTCCATTTTATTTTTATCGAGATTTTCACATGTACTGGTGGTATTTATGTCCCAATAAAAGTACAGCTGAAATAGGTCTAAAGTACGTAAAAAGTTCAAAATACTTCTTGTTCCTTAAGAACTCTTTCAAGACAAAAGCACTGGAGAACATAGTAAAAAAAAGGATCAATTTTGTTGCAGAGGATTTTGCTCCAACAATCATTTGAATCTCGAGAACATAATGATCTGTCAATTCAGATTAATTTGATCTTATTTTTTGGTTCATTTGTCAGACTAAACAAAATAGCCGCCAATTCTTGACGGCTGTGTGATAACAACATAATCTAAAAGTTGTATCTAACCGCAAGCAATTGACAACTACATTTAATAGGTGATATTTTCCAATATCAGATTTTGCTATTCTTTTAACTTTTCAAGTACACTGTACTATCAGAAACCATAAATAGCTTGCATATGAGTTAAAGTACTCTAAGAATGTGAGCCATCTTAGTCTGACTTGATACATGATCCCAAATCAGATAAAAATGATCTCAAGAGTCGATCATTCACTCCGGCCGATCAAAATGCTCTTGAATTCGGTATCATTTTTGTTCCATATAAAAATAATATTGATTTCGCTGTCATTTTGAACACTTTTTTTTACTGTGAAGTCTCACTTAATTTTTGTATTATATTAAGCTGGGCATTTTTGGAGAGAAAAGTACCGAAAAAGTCCTACCTGTTTTTGAAATATTTCAAAACTCTTTACTAATTTTAGGGACAAATGTGCTAAACAATTTCCCTTTTTTTACAGTCAAAATTTTTATAAGTGTTAATGGGATTTATATACCAAAAATATTATGCTGAAATTAAACTGCAGTACCAAAAAAGTCAAAAATACGTCGATTTTTAACAGTGATCAATTTTGTTGCAGAGCATTTTGCTCCAACGATCATTTGGCTCTCGAGATCATAATGATCAGTCCATTCGGATCAATTTGATCTTATTTTTCGGTTCATTTTTCAGACTAAAACAAATGGCCGCCAATTCTTGGCGCCGGTGTCATAGTGACATAGCCTAAAAATTGTATTTAACCGCACCGAAGTGACAACTAAAATTAACAGATGATATTTTCTAATATCACCCAAGTGCGAATTGCCGGAGCTGAATACACGGCCCAGTGTTGGTCCAATTTTGGCCGTTAAAGGTCGGCTAAAGTTATTGGGCCGATATCGGCATTTTAATCGGCACAGTGTTGAGTCAGTGCTGGCAGCCTATATTGGCTTTATATATTTGCCTATCCTCCACCGATGCTTGACCCAGTATCGGCACCTTATTTCGCCAAGTCTCGCTTTTAGCACCTAATAAACAAATCTTACACGAGAGATAAAAAAAAATTTCATTGAAAAGTTGTCAAAGTTCACGATGAGATTTGTTAAATTCTGTCATTAAAAATTTTAAATATTCATGAAAAATTACATTTCCTGTTATTGCAAAAAGTTGTAAAGTAGGCTACAACGGAAAAAAACGAAATATTACGCGAAAAAAATTATAATCGATTTAAATTATTTATTCAAAAATTATTGTATTCATATTCCTGTTAACAGTTCGTGTATTTTACATTTTTACAGCGTCGCATAATAATAAATAATTAGAAAAGGAGAGCTTAAAATTTGATTCATTAACTTTTCTGAACTGAAGCTTATGAAGATGGCTTTTTCACAGAGTCTTTTTCACAATTCAGTTTTCAACTGGTCGATTTAGCGCAGTGGTTACCACTCCCGACTGTTAGGCGATAGATTAAGGTATATAGATGTAGGTTCGTACACACCCCGTAGCGTTAGAAATTTTATTTTTAATATAATGTTCAAAATGTAATATATGTATTCAATCTAAACAGGACCATTAATATTTATATTCAAAGTACTCGCAATCAATTAATATTTATTTTTTAAATACCTTTTTTGTCATATCCTTAGACCTTAGACTATAGCAGTATTGGTAACTAGTGTTGGGCCGACAATGGAAGCGAAGCCTTGGCTGCCAAATCAAGGCCATAGTTATCAATCCGGCAATAGCGTGACAATGGCAGCTAGGTTTGGCCCAATACTGGTACCCAGTGTTGGGCCCACAATCTTTATCTTTCGGTCATTGATGCGACAATGGCAGCCGAGCTTCGGCAATATTTTTTCCGACTATGGGCCAATGTTGGGCCGTATGTGACTTCGCACTTGGGAGATTTCGTTATTTTTTCAACTTTTCAAGTACACTGCACGATTAGAAACCATAAAAAGCTTGCATATGAGATAAAGTACTTTAAGAACGTCAGCCATCTTGGTTTAACTTCATACATGATCCCGAATCAGATCATTATGATCTCAAAAGTAGATCATTTACTCCGGCCGATCAAAATGCTGTTGAATTTGATATCATTTTTGTTGCCCATCAAAATTATATTGATTTTGGTATCGTTTTGAACACTTTTTTCAGCTAAAATACCATAAAAGCACAAAAAAGTCAAAAATATACACCGCTCAGGGCAAAACTACTTGAAAAAGTATAGTATACTCCTAATTGTACACCTACTACAGAATCATCACAAAAGAGGTTTTTTACATCGTATTAAATTAATTCATAACATAATTCTGATCTTATCAGCCACTTGACATAGTCTGTAAAATGAGTCTCAGTGGCTCAATCCGTAACATTGTAAAAAAAGGTTGTGGAATTTTAGTACGCTAAACGTATGTAAAAAGTGGACTCACGCGCAGCGACGTGAAATTAGTATAGAAATGTCTAAAATTGAACAAAAGTGTAAAATTCTCAACTGAACTGAAATTTAATATGTTACGTTAAACAAAATAACGAAAAGTGGAAAATTTCTCCAAAATATCAACCTAAACTTAAATAATTAAGATCATATTATGAATATATTTATGCTTACGCAAGCTTATATGTCATAAAATTTATAATTTAAAAACAGTCACTCGTATTTATGCTTTCGCTGAAAGTGAGCAACAAAGTTTGCAAACTAAACGTGCGTTCGCTCATAACACACGAACAAAAGAGCGAAAAAAAGCTCTATTGCGAAAATTACACAAATATGGAATATTATACGGACGAATGTAAAATCACTATAAAGTGGAGAAATTTTCGTTATAAAATAGAAATTTATGCGCGGTCGGTAATTTTACTAGTCTGGTGAATTTTACTATGTACAGCGTGAGTCCTTTTTTTACACACTCCGAACGTAGTGATTTTCAACACGTCGTATGAATTCATGCAAATTCATAGAATTAAACCTGTAAGAGACATCATTCTACACAATATGTGGAAATTTGTTTTCGAACCTGTAATTTTAATGCATTTGATGTGACATTTTATATGGGTAAATTCACACTTTGAAGTGCAATTTTAAAACGTATTTTTTACAGTGTAGGCGCTCGGACTTCACGTTAGAGGTCCGAGGTTCGAAACCCTGAGCCGGCATTGCTGGAAATTTTTGTATGTACCTTTACCAAGGTTTTGGCGGTTTGCATCCCACCTAAAGTTGAAGGTCGCTTTATGATGCAATTGGCTATACAACTAATTCCGTGGATGGTGTGAGGTTAATAGAACCAGACTTTTTCCAATCCCCAGACTATTAAAACTATTGTGAAAAAATCCAACAGTAAACAAAAATGCCTTCAATATAATGGGCTGTAATCATCTTAAGACTCAAAGAAAAATGAGCTTCGTTTTTGTTAATTACTTTAAAATTAAAAAAGAATGAAATGAGTCTTTTCTGAAATATTTTCCTAAAAATGTTCTGCTCAAGAAAAAAAAGAATTAAATAAGACTTTTCAGGTACTTGTATCCTATAAAAATCCTGGTGAAACGATACAACATATACTCTTTTGGTATACTTTAGTCCTATTTTATTAGTACTTTTTGGGCTATAAATATCTCGAGTACTCAAAAAAATTTCGAAAGAACTGAAATGGGTATCATCTAGTACTTATGTTCTTATTGTTCTTATTGTTCGCTTGACTTTTTTTCGTGTCATGCATTGTTTTCATTGAAATGTTCACTTTCTTTTTTTTTTTAATGCCATAACTCTGTTAATTTTCTTTTTATCGAAAAAAATCGTTCGAGTTTCCTAGCACTACAAATAGCCGGAGATAGAATCTTTAAACTTTGGAAAAAGTAGTCTCATATACATTTTTTAAATACTCTAACTTATTGTTTTTGAATTTGTATCCAAAATATCTAGCTGACGATCTTGGCCTTCAGTTTTCGAAACTAAAAGAGTGTATCAAAGGCCAATCTAATAGACTGATTTTTTCAAAAGTATCGTGTTCACAGCCAGACATATCCATACATGCATACACTCATGCATACACTCATGCATACACACAAGCAGACGCTTTCGTAAGACCTGTTTTCCGGATTCACAGGGTCTCAAAACGTGGACATTTAATAAAAACAGGGTAGGGGGTGGGTCAAATTTCACAAAAATCTAATATCTTCTCTGATGAAAATGTAAAAAAGGCTTTAATAATCATTAAAAGTATGTCAACTTGAACGCATGAAATTGGTTAAGGCTTCCCATGCGATCACCCTAGTTAAGCAGCACTTGGCACATTTATAATCGAATGGGGGCCGCCATCGTACTGGATGAGCTGTGTTTGTAGCTTTGAAGCTGCGGTCACTCTCGGTATACAAATTACTAATACTTAATACCAATACTAATACTGCAGGTTCCGTGTTCATTCACACTATCAATTTTTATTTTTTGATTGTTTTTGAAACGAAAGAAGATGAATCGAATAATTTAAAAAGTAGATCAACAGCATAGTTAATATGAATTTTTCCCCTTAAATTTCTTTAAATTGTTAGTTAACACAAGAGAGAATCTATTCCCTACAAATTGTTCCTTTTAGTGTCAAAATTTTCCCTGAATTTTTGCTGAATTCATAAAAAAAAATATTTAGGCGTCTCTCCAGTCTATTTTCTCAAAATATTTTTTATTTTATTTTAATTACCCTCAATAATGGATTATCATAATTTTAAATATATCCACTGCTCTATGTTTGCAGAAAAATGATAATTTTATTTTTATTCCTATTTTTAATGGATTATTTTACTTTAAAATACCTGCGTTTTAATCTTTTGTACGTTAATGTGAAGCAATCTATAAACAGTGGCAATGAAAATAAGTCATTTTGGTCAAAAATGTGCTTGAGGGACCCTTCAATGTTTTTTAAAGAAGTTTCTACACGTGCCGAAAAAAATGCGGTTATTAGTACCGAAATTTCGATACAAAGAGCCCCTTTTTCCTGGTCCCGCTATTTTTTCCGAAAAATCCAGCTATTCCTACCGAAATTTCGGTACACATGGCCACGGCCTTTTTCAATTATGTCATATACCTAGGTGATGTATTTCACTAAAAAAAATTAAACAATTCGATATTTGAATAAATAAAAGTTAAATTTGTGCTTTCCTCTCGAAAGACTTATAATTTGTCGATTACTATAAGGAATCCTTTGGTAAAAGAGCTATGCGTAAAATATATATTCACCTCTCTGATTCAATTAAATTGTCCCATGTGCCTGAATGACTTTTCTCTCAATTCAGACATTTGAATGCTCGATACAAGATACGCTGTTGCTCCACGACGAGAGAAAAGCATCGCTCTGTTGGTAATTATTTGTCAAGTAGCAATAAATGAAGGTTGGATGCGATGGGACTGAGAGTTGGAGATACGGTACGACGCTCTTCAGAGCCGAGGAAAGAGCAAAGCATTGCAATGACAAACTTAATAAATAAGTGACGCAAAGTCTTGCTCAGGAAAGTCTATGAGAGGTGTCTTAATCATGCTGTTGAGAGTTTTTTCATCTCGCATTTTATGCAAAACTACCCTTCAAAGGAAACCATTCAGAGAATATTCTGAGAACTACTTCGCTAAATGAATCAATCTACTTTCAAGCAAAATTATTACATAATGGGAGAGCATTACGTAGCAAAGATCTTAATTTCATTCACTAGAATTTACTCCTTCAGAATTAAAATTTTCCTAAAAAGTCATTTCAGAGAAAGCCAATTTTAGTGAGTTTACTTTAGCGCTTCGTGATTTCTTTGAGAAATATGAAATATTCCAAAATATCGAATACGAAATTTAGGAAAAAGTGCAAGGAAATTTATAAATACTATTTTCAATACTTATACGCTATTTTCAATCATTTTTCTGCCCCTCCCCCTGCAAGTGAAATTGCTCTCTTAAATTTCGTTTGATTAACGCCTAAAATAAAACAAAAAATTACTCATTTAAACCTTTACTTCTTATACTTTTCTTCCCTCATCTTTCCCTGATTCCCTAACATTCACTTAACCCTGCACTTTCCACCCCTTTCCAAGATTTTTCCTTCTCTACTTCTCCATTTCCTCAATTCCCCAGCTAAAGTCCCCCTTTCCCTATGTCGCTTCCCCAGCCCTCACTTCCCACCCCTACTACCTTGCATTACTTAAAATCATTAACCCTATTTTCCCTTACTAGCTCATTTGTCCTCATTTCTTCTACTTCGACTCCCCTCATTTCCTTCATTTAATCGCCCCTAATTTCCCCTCACTTCCCCTACTTCTTCTTTCCTCATTTATTCTCACTTACCCTTCTAACTTTTTCCCTCATAATGATAGAAAAAATCATTGCACTCATTTATATATTTTCCATATGTGATGTCACCTTCTGCAACCCATCCTCTTCTTCGTGAATAATGTTCACAAAATCACCCCCCCCCCCCCCCCCCCCCCCCCCCCCCCCCTAGCAGTGTGATATAGCTTTTGAACGTCCCCTTTGCATGGTCATTGCATTGATCCCAATTAAAATATTTAATTTTAAATTCTATATTTCACCACAAATAATAAAAATTCGAACAATTCTAAATGATATGTTTAAAATTTACAGTGAATTAAATTGGCAAGACAGCTTAATTAAAATATTTAGAATTGTTAAAGAGTTTCAAGTTGAACAGATTTAAATATAAACCTTTTGAACTTGATTTTTACGCTCATCTCAATGAGTAGGTATTGTTTTTATGTTAAAAATGGCTTTCGCGGATTCTATTAAATGTCTTGAGGTTCCCTGAGCCCGGAAAATTAGTTTTCATTTCGGTGTCTGTAATCGTCGTCTGTATACCGAATAAATTTTGAAAGATTAGTCTGATGATTAAATTGTGCCTCGTCACATACTTTTAAAGCCGAAAAAGAATTATCGAGTTTATTAACCAGCTATTTTGGACAAAAATGTTAAAAGTTAGAATATTTTCAGAATTTTTCAAAACATTTTTTCAAGTTTCAATAATTCTATGGATGGCTGTTCATAATAATAAAAAACTCGAAAAATGTATCCCAATAACTTTTTTCAACAAGAAGAAAGTCATCAGATTTATGGCATTTTTTTTAGATTGTTTAAACAGAAGAAAATTAACATTAACTATAAGATTATTATAACCACTCTCTGAATTTTCTTCAAAAATCGAAAATTGAAATTTTGTTCGCAAAACAAATAATGAAAAATCAAAAACTTCATTTTGCGGTCAAACTATGCAAGATACGAAAAAAAGATAAATGAAAAAAGATTGTGCTCCCAAAAAGATCTAAAAAATTGTAATTAATCATTTTCTAATAGAATACACAGTTTTTATATTATTCGTATAAAAAAACATTAAAAATTTAAATAAAATTGTTAAGCAAACAAGAAAAGCTATGAAAAAAATTATTAGACAAAAGTTGCTCAACCAAACAATAGCTACCAATTTTTCGCTCATAATTTTGTCATAGGACGCGTAGTTTTTGTTTGAATCGTCAACTATAGCATTAAAATTTTTCATTTTTTGAAAAACGACTTAAGTAACTGGAAGAACACAAAATTAAACAATTTGATATTACCAACACTTGAAAGGTAAGCAATTATAAATTAAAATACCAATTTTTTATTGAACTTTCTGAAACAGTCTATTAAATCGCTTTTGTTCGTAGAATTATGTATTTTCAGCTTTAAAATATTAAACTGTAACTGGTAAATGATAGACCCCAATTTGTGGTTGAAAGGAGAAACGGACATTTAAATTTCAATCTGGTTTCTCCTTCTTTCGATTCGCGTGGTAAATAATAATTAACAGCCTTCTCCGCCCCTTAATTTTAGGATTTCGCTGCATTCTCCACGACAAAGTAAAAAATTAATCGTGAAATTTAAATGCAAGCAGTCACAGTCAATGCGTCGTTTTCTAATTTTGATCAAAATTATGAGCCATTTAGTTTGGCGTCGTAAAGGATCGCATAAAATCGTTTAATAAACCGGGTGCAAACTATAACAGTGATAAACCTGCCATACCGAAACTCCTTATTAAGGTTATTTCTGGATTTGATATCGAAATCATTTTAATTCAGGCTCCTGGAAACTAAAAGTATTGGCAAATTTAAGGTTGGCACGCAACCTGTATGTATTTTTTATATGTGTAAAAAGATATCAGTTTGTCGATTTTATTTTTAAAGCTACATATGATCGTCTTTGCGCGTCAAATTCGAAATATTGACGATTTCGGGTTTTTATATGAGGTTGATACATTGACCTCTTCTCTATCATTTTACACCAAGCTCATGTTCTGAAATAAAACCAAACCATAGTGAGTATATTTTGCGTTAAGAGAAAAATGGCAATAGAAGCTTAGAAACTGTGCATCATTTACTTTAAGTTTCTTCTGAAATTTTGTACCACCTTATACCCCTGTTTAGAGTCCTTAAATGTCATGGTTAATATTTTAACTAAGAAAGTATTTTTATATTCATTCAAAACCAGTTGAATTAAACCGAAAAGACTATTGTTTAACCAAGTAGATGAATTTTTTATCAAAAAGGGCGAAGTTTCAACAAAATGCACACATTTTTAACCAAAGTATTGAATTTTCAACTAAGAAGCTTAATTTTCTACTAGAAATAATTTTTTAACAAATTAAATATTTATATAACAATAAGATCAATTTTTAACCAAAAATGGAATACTTCATTTCTAACCAAAAACGGAATATATCATTTTTAACCAAAAATGGAATAGTTCATTTTTAACCAAATAGTTACATTTCCAGTTAAAGAAATTGCCCAAGTGCGAAGTCACATACGGCCCAACATTGAACCAGAGTCGCCAAAAATATTGCCGAAGCTCGGCTGCCATTGTTGGATCAGCACTCGGTACAAATATCGGACCAAAACTGGCTTCCATCGTCACGCCATTGCCATATTGATAACTATGGCCTGCACTTGGCTGCTATTGGCGACCCAACACTGGGTACCCATATGGGACCAAAGCTGGCTGCGAGCGTCGCGCCATTGCTGGATTGAGAACTATGGTCGATCTTTGGCAGCTAATTTTGGCCCACTAATCATTTCTGCGAATCAAATTAGAAAAATCAAACTAAGAGAATTAAAATATTGCATTACATAATTTATTGTACATAGAATTGTATGATTTATAAAAGCGATTCTTTTATTAATGCAAGGTGACAGGTGCAAACTAATAGAAAAAATTACTGTTGAGAAAGTGTATTCAAATGAAAAACAAATTTAACCTAGGTTTTTACCCCTGAATTTTAAAATAATGCTATACTATGTTAACTTTTTAACAAAAATGTTCGTAATATAAGAACCCTATATGTATAAAACTATTAAGCTTTTAATATAACACAAATATTAAGATTTCTATTGTAAAAAATATATACTTATAAGTAGGTAAAGATTTTTACTCACTCTGGAAACATAGAACCACGAGTAGAGTTATTATCAGATGAGACATTAAATTCAGACTTGGTTCCAGCTGATGATATATTCATCAACTTGCCCGCAGGCTCTTCTTTATCACTGATAGGAATACCTTTTCTTTTTCTTTTTAATTCCCGAGATTTACATAACCGATAATAACTGCACCTGATTTTTGCACTTTATTACACACTCCCTCCTATACCCTAGCTTGATCGACGCGACCGCAACCCGGAAAGCGTAGACTCAAAATCTGTTTGACGACAGGTCGAATTCTGCTAAATATGTTTTGCCAGAGTAAAGGCAAAGTTTGAAACAGCAGTGCGCCGTGTCTGGGCCGAACTCTGGCTCTCCCTCTTAAAGCATGGTTTACCGTAGAAAAAGTAACACCAAACCCAGTGAAACACCTTTGATGGACTAGACTCTGGCTTTTTCTAAAAAAATATGTTTTGCCAGTGTAAATACGAAGTTTGAAACAGCAGTGCGTCGAAACTGGGCCAAACCCTGGCTCTTCCTCTTAAAACATGGGTTGCCGTGGAAAAAGTAACACCTAGTCCAGTGATCCACCATCACTAGGCCAGTCTTTGGCTAATCCTCGTAAAATATTAATCGCCGTAGTAAAAGTGGTAATTGGCCCAATAGTGTGCCGTTGCGGAACGCAGTATTGGCGGCAGATCATCAAACTTATATAGCCATTATAGGTAGCCAGCACTGAAACAACTTTGGGCCGATCGAAATTTTAATATTGGACCCATAACGTTAGCCCATCTTTGGCTACCGAAATTGGACCAAGACTGGGCCGTGTAATCAGCACTGGCAATTCGCACTTGGGTGATTTTTAACCAAAAAATCAATTTTGAAGATAGTAGTTCGATTTTCAAGGAAATGGATGAATTTTCAACTAAAGATATGAATCTTTAATTAAAAATATTTCATTAAGAAAGCAGTTCAACTTTCAATTAAGGAGTTGAATTTTCAACCCAAGAAGATGAATTTTAAGTGAAAAAATTAATTGTTGATATTTCAACCAGAAAAGATTTGTAATGAAAAAACTGTTACATGCAACCAAAAAATATAAATTTTTAATCAAATATTTAAATCCACAACTATACCGAAAAAATTAGTACGTGAAAAAGTCACGTACTAATAGCTAGGTCTCGAATATGACAAAAATTCATTGGGCATTGATGTAATTTCGTAAATAATCTGCGAATTTTGAGAAAGAATTGAGGAACTCGATATGACAAGTCTAAAACCGCTCACCACTTTTTTCCGTAAAAAAGTACAAAAATATTATGAGTGTTAGGGAAAAGTTCCACAGAGTGTAGTCGAGTGTAGTCGAGGCCTGGCGAGGCATGACGATAGAGGCCTGGCGGAGCCTGGCGGTGCCATGCCACTTATTTGTTGCTCAGAAAATGTTTCTAGTTAGTATTACAAGAGACATTTGCACGATATTGAGAATTTAATTTCTGAATACAGAATTGAACCCAACTTTAGCACAACGAAACACCATAAAAAATATATATGCAATAGGAATCGAAGGTGTATAAAGTGTAATATTTAACATTTCTGAAACTCAATAAACTGTTACTGGATTTCCCGGATCGTAAATTTATCTCTGTTAGAAGAAAGCGGACGAGCGTAGACTGAAGTTGCGCACGGAGTTCTCCCACCACTCCCCCCCATGCCATGGTTCTCTGCAGCGAGGAAGCCTAACCTAAGCTCAGTGCGCAACTTCAGACAATGCAGGTCCACTCCCTGTCTATAAGATGAGTCTCAGAGTCTCGGACACTTGCAATAAACGCAAAAATGGTTTATAATCTATGAAACACTTGTCGGTTTACGATTAGTAAAAGACTTTCGTAAGTAAGCAGGTAAAAATGTCAAACTTCAAAAAATAAATAATTTTGAGATTGGTGATCTCAGAATCAGATATTCGAAATCTATCTCTTTTTATTCCTGTCATTTGGAATTCGTTTGAAGAAGTTTGAAATTTGAACAGTTTTACTCAAGCGATAATATTATTGCTTGCCAAATTTTGATCTTTTTTATCCAAATTATCAAATCAACCAATTTATCATGTAATTGTAAAATATTGTAGATTCTAAATATATTATTTTCAAAGTGCGGACTAAAAAGTTAAAAAAATTTTTATTTCATCACTTTGGCCTGTTTATGAACAAGGGTAGCCCGCTTGAGAAGATCAGTCAACGTGAGAATGGGGATAGTTTACCATAAAGTAGGCTAATGGGCTAATAGAAATAGGCGGAGTAGAAAATTTCTACGCAAAACTTAATTTCATCATAATAGTTTCCTGAAAGTCCACAGTGTATATTAAGAATTCAATTTTAGGAAAGAATAAAACCCACTTCAGGACAACAATATCATCTACGTCTCGGAGTCTGAGTCAGGCACTTGCAATAATGTTCCATTTTGCAATTAATGATTTGGGAATAATATATTTAGAATGTATAATTTTCAACTTTTAATGACAAGTTGTATAGGCGTGAAATCGTAAAAACTCATGGATTCCAAATATATTATTTTTAAATCTTACATTGAATAATTAAAGAGTTAAATTCCGTAATTTTTGCCTGCTTGAAAACAAAAGGTGTCTGTGAAAAGAGTCAGTTAGTTTTTTTTTTATTATTAAGTTAAATAATGACAAAGTCGTTAAAAATACTGCAATAAGAAATGCGACCCTTTCGGGGGGTCTGGCGATTTCATACTACATACAATTAAGTAAAAATTAAAAAAATTCGATTGATGTTAAGTACATGCATTAAAGAGAAAACTAATCAAAAATTAAAAAGTCGTATAATACTGGAACTTTATATGATCGACAATTGCTTCTGTTGCACACTCAAGGCCTGACATGGTTCTTAATGACTTTGGGAAGCGAATCATGTTCGTTATTGGATTTTCGGCACCGGCTAACAAAAACATCATAGCCAAGGAGGATGAAAAGAATATGTAGCCCAAATATGTTCTAAAATACTTTATCTACAAAGAAATGGTTCGGATAAAGGTTCACCAAGACCGAGGGGAGCGAATGGTACGATTGTACCATTCATTTTGACTTTGCCAAGACAATTCAGAAAAAGGGCACCTGTTCGTTTCACAGACAGTGGACCTTAATTTTTTACCTTTCCAAGGTCACAAAAACCATTTTTCAAAAGGTCATTTTTGACGTGAATTTTACCGCTCTTTTTAAATCCGCAGTCAAAAATAAAGGGTTCTCTTTTAAGAAAAGGGTCTTACCTCCATTTGACCTAGAAAATTGACATCAAGGTCAAAATTGATGGTACAAATTTTAGATTAAAATGGGTCACCGCACGTGCATGTGTGTGTAAACACACAGAACTCACACATGTGTGTGTGTACAATAGTGTGCACGTGTGTGTTCGAAAATTTCTATGAATGTAACGCCAGGCCCATTTTTTTTAGGATTACACCACAGCAGAGCACTCACGAGCTTGCCCGACAGATCTGGGAACTAGGACGTAGGTTCTTCTTTAAGTTACTCGCACACACTCTGACCCACCCGCTCGGTGCGAATGTGCGCGCGTATGTGTGGTTTAAATTCGTCTGATGAGTGGTTAGAATTTTTATTATAACTACATTGTTTAGCCTTGATGGCTGCGCGTGTTTACGAACTCATGGTTTATGTTTAGAAACTTTTGAGTTCGAGGTTTTTAATCCTCATATTTGTGCGAATATATAAATATAAATTAAATCGGACAAATAAAATTTTTTCCTTTTTATATTCAAGTATAAAATTTTCAGAACCTGTTCGTAGGAGATTCGAACTGTTCGTAAAAAAGTTCTAAATTTATTCATACATTTTCCATAGAAATAAGGATTTAATATTTGATTTTTTTATCCCGTATCAGAGACCTAGTTACAAGTTTGTGACTTTTTCACGGATAAATTTTTTCCGTGTAAAACAGATCAAATACGAGAATTTCAATCATTTTAAGGGATTTTAAAAGTTCTCTAGGAAATGCCATAGGGGCCATCCATATACCACGTGGACAATTTTTCACCACTTTTTGACC
>NC_046658.1:55784314-55807623 GCF_010883055.1 Belonocnema kinseyi | reverse complement strand
CCCTTGGACAGCCGTGGAATGTGGACCCCCGCTCGCTTTACTTTGCCCATGTAGACATATTTTATGAAAATATAGATATTATTAGTCTTCAAACTGTCCGGGAGCTCGCGACAATTCCATGGACGTCATTTTAGTACTCACTAAAATTTCAGATTCGTTTGTTTTCATAGTCAATAGTTCAAAATTCGTTGACTGGCTAACAGCTGTTGCTGCATTTTGATGTCAAAAATGTCAAAAATTCGAGTGAAAAAACATCATTTTAAAACTCTTGAACCCATTGCAGACGATTTTTTAGGGGCAAAGAACTAACAAAAATTTTGACTGGCGGCTCCTGAATGGTGCCAAACTTGACTTTCAGGCTGTCGAACATATCAAAAAAAAGGAGAGGATGAATCAATTTTAGTACTCTTGAAACCCATAGGGGAGAATTGTTCAGGTGCAAACAACTAACAAGAAGTTTGACTGACAGCTTCTGAGTGGTTCCAAAGTTGACTGGCAGGCTGTCAAAAATGTCGAAAATTCGAAAGAAGAAAAGTCATTTTAGTAATCTTAAAACCCATTGGGGATGATTTTTCAGGTGCAAACAACTACCAAGAAGTTTGACTGGCAGCTCCTGAGTGGTGGCAAAGTTGACTGGCAGGCTGCCAAACATGCCAAAAATTTCTAGAGAAGAAAAGTCATTTTAGTACTCCTGAAACCCATTGGGAATAATTGTTTGAAAAATTTAACTGGCAGCTTCTCGGGGGTGCCAAAGTTGACTGGCAGGCTATCAAACATGTCAAAAAGAAAGTGAAGAAACGTTTTTATCAGTACTCTTGAAACCCATTGTTGCGAGCTGTGAATTTATGTAAAAAGTGAGATTTTCATAGTTTCTTTTTTATATACATATGTATTAGTTTTGAAGAAGTATCCTATAGATGAATAATTTTAATTAAAGAAAAGGACAAAACTTTCATTCTGTTGCTGATTAAGTTGTCAGTCAACTTTGACACTACTCTGGAGCTGCCAGTCAAATTCTTTGTTAGTTGTTTGCAACAAAACAAACATCCTCAATGGGTTTAAAGAGTACTAAAATAACGTTTTTTTACTTGAATTTTTGACAAGTTAGACAGTCTGCCAGTCAAATTTGGCACCACTGAGGAACAGCCAATCAATTATTATCTTATTTTTTAGCACCTAAATAATTCTCCCCAATGCGTTTCAGGCGTACTAAAATGACTTTCTAATTTTCATCCTGTAATTTTTTATATGCTTGACAGTCTCCCAGTAAACTTTGGCACCACCAAAAAGCTGCCAGTCAAATATATTGTTAGTTTTCAGTATTCAAACAATCATTCCCAATAGATTTCAAGAGTATTAAAATGACGTTTCTTCACTCTAATTTTTGTCATGTTTGACAGCCTGCCCTCAACTTTGGCACCACCGGGAAGCTGTCAGTCAAATTTTTTGTTAATTCTTAGCATTTAAACAATCATTACCAATGAGTATCTAGAGTACTAAGTTGACGTTTATTCACTCGAATTTTTGACATGTTTGACAGCCTACCAGTCAACAGCTGTTAGTCAGTCAATGAATTTCGAACTGTTGACTATGAAAACAAAAGAATCTGAAGTTTTAATGAGTACTAAAATGATGTCCATAGAATTGTCGCGAGCTCCTGAACTACAAGAAGTCCAAAAGAAAGCGATGAATTGGCTGAAAAATTCAGATTATCTTAGGAACGTGAGCTTAAACATGATTTGAATTTCAAAGAAAAAGTCGTTAAAAAATTATAATAATAATAAAAATTATATTGTGCGCGAGCACAATATAAAAGTTCGAGTATACTTAGAATATACCTTGTCTCATTTCAGTATATTTTCCACAGATTTAGAGAAACGTGTGTCCACGTGGATTCTAGCCCGACCCCCCCCCCCGGTCACCCTCGTGGGCAGGCGTGGAATTTTGCCATACCCGCCCTCCCGCCTAAAGTGTCCACGTGGTATATGGATGGCCCCATACATTTTTCAGTTTTTAAAAAAATACAAAATTCCATTTAATTGCACAGAGTTTTCAAGAGATTTTAATATATTTCAACGGATTGTAACTATTTGAAGTGAATTCATAATGCTTAAAGGGGTATCAATATTAAAAGGAATTTTATAAGATTTAGGGAATTTCCCGTGCAGAAATTCCACTATGAATCTGATCGGGGCAGATCGGGCAGAATTTGGCCCAAATCGGGCTATTTATCTGGGACCAGGCTCAAAATGAAACGCGATACCCGATTGGGGCCCAAGCGCAGCGCCCAGAGATAACCCGGTGTGGCCCCCATTCGGAGTCAGTTGAAAGACGCAATATAACAGCCATCATTTGTGCATGATCAACTATTTAAGTATTTTACAATTTTGTTTTGGTTTCAATTTCTAAACTGAAGTTTCTTTCGATTTCTATATTGAAATTTAATGTAAAAAGTTATTTTAAAATCAGCGGATTATAATATTGCACTGGCTCTAGTTATTTTCACAAAAGCGTCTATACTACAATAAGATGGTTGAAATTTACATACCAATTATATGAAATCACCTAAAAACATGTAAAAATAATTCTGTTTAAAACGTCATTATTAATTTGATTCGTTTTCACATTCAACACATTAAACATTAATTCTGCTTCTATACTTATAAATAAATAACCTCCTTTCGAGGTTAGTTTTCATCTTAACATACTTGATAAATTTACTTATTATAGTCTTCAACACGTAACTTAGGAATATTTTGATGTTTACAATTTGGTTACTTTTTCAATTATGGATTAAAATATTTTTGACGTTTGACACTGTGCATTTAAACTTAGGAGATTTGGAATCAACCCACTTTAGGCCCTGAAAGTAATGGGGCGCCATCTACTGCCAAGATTGGCTGTTAAGCCAGGGTCTGGAGGGGGCCAAATTTAACATCCAAAAAATTGTGTGCACGAGCTGGCCTAAGTCGGAAACAAGACAAATAATTAGGAATTTCTGCAAGGGCTGAATAGAATTTTCAAGATGTAGAGGGTTTTATATTCTTTTTAATGTTAAGAACTACGTTTTTTAAATAATATTTAAAAAGCCATAAGTCATGGAGGACGATAATATTCGCACAAAACCTACCTAATGCTTGTTTTTACATACTAAGTAACATTTAAAAAATTGGAAACCTCCAAAATTAAGTTCAAATTTACTGCCTGTAAAAAATTAATAATTTTAAGAATGTATTTATAACTGTATATGTGATATTTGTTTTATCTTGCTAACAAAGCTAACATGACAAACTAAACATTACAAAAATAAAAACCTCCAAAACTGATTGGGTTCAAATTTATTGCCTGTACAAATTTAATAATTTTAAGAATGTCTTTATAACTACAAATACGAAATAAGTGTTATCTTGTTAACAAAAATAATATTAAAAACTAAACATTAAAAAAGTCTTAACGTTTCTGATAAAGCATTTAAAAATTAAGAAACTTCAAAATAAATATTCGCGAATTTTATCTATCTTATTTCATGGTATATTACATCACGCAAGTAGGGTTAAGCGCGTCTTTGTCGCGAAGAAGTCAATGTTTGCAGAAGGAGTAGTAAAACCATGGATGAAGACCATAGTTTTTGTCGTCGTCTTGTGAACATTGAATTCTCTGCGTAAAGAAGTGTGTGACCCTACGAGTGATGCAAGATATTTGATTTGAAACCGCCATATGATATGAGCCTATAGAGCCCCCTGAAAAGTTAGCGTCCGAACGCCCTTAATCGAAATGATGCGAGAACGTCCTATGAAGTTAATTTTTTTTATATAATGATGATGGTCATTGACCGTGCGCTCTTCTATTTTGTTATCTCCACCTGTCACACAATAAAGACATGTAATCGAACTCTGATGACATAACTTAATGAAGATAATTAAATTACAAAATAATACCCCAAATAAAGTAGATGTAATGACTTAATAAATATAATTTACAGATTATGTAGCAAAGTTGTCAACATAAAGGCATATTCATATGCAAGAAACTTTTCGTCTCAAGTCTCGGTCGATAACTGTAAATCGATTCCTAACTTACCAACCCTACTTTGCAAGCGTTTGGTTTGTGAATTCATCTTCATGTTCTTTTCAAAAGCTCTCTAAATTAACACTTTTGGCTCTCTACAGGTATCTATTGGAGTTCAAGTTCTAAATGATACCAACTTTTATTTCAGCCGCAATTTTAGTGAACCTCCAGTTTTTTCTTTGCAAATTCCTCGACGGCCAGCTCATATTAACCCTTAGATTTTTGTGATACTAAATCTTCCTTAGCTTCTTTGACTTGATTCTTCATTTATTTTGAGGGGTGAAATAAAAAAAAAATTCATGGTTCTGAATGCACAAAGATTTAGATTTATGACACTTGGCGTCGTTATTGCTGATAAGGGTGCTTCCATAAACCAGGAGCCCAATTTTTGCCACTTTTTGATTCCTGCCTCCTAGGGTTCTACGTGCTTTATGGAAGGCTCCTAATTGACAATTCATGTATTTTGTACAAGAAGACATTCATTGTCATTTTTACCGATCAAAATGAAAGCATTTTAAATATTGTAAGCCTTCAAAGTTTAATCATTCTAAAAACGTTGCCGATTAAATGATTTGTAATTGCAAGCTTTAAAAATAATGAATTCAAGCTTGATTTAACAATTAAAAATTAAACAATTCAAAATTTCGTCTAAAATCAAAATATTTTTAACTGGCCCCGGTAGTAAAATTTTGGTGTGGGATTTACATACCTAGGAAAATATCTAGGAAATCGTATGGGAGTTATCTCTCAAATAGTATGGTAAAAGTATGTCAAACTAGACGATCCCATACTTCATGTATATTTGCATAAAGTATAGTGGATGTATAGCTCAGATATAGCTAAAGTATAACGATGTATGGTATATATGATTGAAACATAAGGAAAGTATTGCTAAGGTATAATAGAGAAATATTGCTCAGTACAACTCACGAATAGCTGAAAAGTATAACAGATGTTCAGTCAAAATAGGGTTGATGTAGATCTCTTATGTATAGCTCAAGTATGTGAATTATGTCTAAAATGGTCTAAGGTATAGGAAATGTATGGTTATAGCAGATACACACGTATTATTGATCAGGGAAGAAACTTGGATATATGAAATACATGAAAATAGAGATCCGAAATCATGGTTTTCACAATAAGAAAGATTATTGTTTGTAAATTCTAAAATAGGTAAAACGAAAATAAAACTTGATCTAAATAACAATTTTATTAAATGTTTGTATGCTAATAACAATATATGTTTCCGAATCAAAGATTCTGAATGTCTTACTAAAATGTATAATAAAAGAATCACATGAGTTTTCCATCATATATCCTTTTGTTATGATGATTTTCTATAAAGTTGAAAAACTGAGAAGTATATTTCCATTCAAAAGTAGACTTCGTAAAGAAAAAATTATGAGAATTTTTTTGGAACTTTAAGATTTTAAAGATTTTAACAACACGCTTTTGCGTAACACTAGCGAATAATATTAAATACATATTTTTTGATGAAGCAGCTTGAATAGCGAACTTTTTCAATTTTTGGGGCCAGCTGTAATTTATTATACATTTTGTTTCATTCCGTTGCTAGGGATATCTTAAAAAAACGGATGTTATTCTATATCCTATACTAAGTATATAGATGAAGCATATCCTATACTTTAGTCATACTTCAGCTATACTTTAGCTGTACATTATCTAAATTCTTTCAATATACTTTAGGTATAAGATTATCTCATTTACCAAACATTTTTTATGCTTTGGAAATCAATGATTAATCACTCCCATAGACCCATGCTTATGATTGTTAGTTTGGAGGATTGTAAACTTAACTTGTTAAAAATTAATAATTTTCAAATTGTGCGTCCCGCTTTTTAAAATTCATTATTTTGATCTGAAGTGTAAAAATAATCATGGCGCAGCCCAATGGAGGTGAATGAATACTGTAAAAACAAGGATTTGATTTAGGACTTCATTCGTTATTAAAACAGTTCGCGCAACAAAACAATTTCACTTCATTTTGAACCACCATTCTAACCAAATAAGTTCGATTTCTGGAGTGAAATAGGCTCGAAATGAGGATTATCTGTCAACTACTAAATCTGACCAAACAAATTCTAAACTGTCAAGTGTAGAAACCAACGTAACCCCGAAATGGCATGGATACTACGTCGACGTCGTGTGCGCTCCAACTGTTTTGATTTTTGTAAGATTGAAGTGTACAACAATTGAAACAATCCACCCTGTAAATAAATTTAGTTCGCTATCTCGGAGCATTTATCAATTTGAAGTTAGCATACTAAACAAAACGAAAACTGGTACTAAAAAATAGTTCTTGTAAGATCATATTAGAACGTCCAAAAAAATATCCCGGATAAAAATGAATGTCTAGTTTTTACTGAGAACGAATTTGAAGACTATTAAATATAATCTTAAAAATCTTTCAAATTATAATATTATTGATGATTTTTCTCTGTTTCTCAGTGAAAAAGAAGAAAATGAAAGTGAGTCAAAAATCCTGCGGTGGGCAGCTACTGAAATTTCAAAAATCATTTTTACGTGATTAATGGACATTCCCTGAATGATAGGCATAATTGTCCGACTTAATCCGAATTTCAATCTACAATTGATTTCGAATACCAGAACTCAAAAGTGAGGAATCGTAGGAGATTCGTGATAAATATACACGTGCACACAATTCCCGGACAATGTTCTTTAATTCTGTGCCCTCGGAATCCCATAAATCGCCGAAAATTCTCACAGAGTCCCGAGGTGCATATCATACCAGCAGAGCGCCATGGTTCCTTGTGGCAGCAGAGGGTGTAAATTACCAGCTTATTCCTGCGTACAGTGTTCGGATAAATAATAATATTTATACCGGAGCCGCGTGCACATGGACACTAAATTAAACGCGTTTTGCCTCTCTTCGGGTTGTGAACTGGGCGGTCACCGAAATGGCAAGAGGCGTATTTCTGATACAGGTTCTGACATTAATTTTAACTGAAAAAGCTAAGGGCGCATTCGACGTTAATTGCTTTCTTAGCAATGACGCAGAAGGAATTTTACCAAATAAAATATACCTGCGGTTTGAATGTTCCGGGTGATATATACAATATAAAGAGCATTACATTTAAAAACACCTCTTGATATTTCTCGAAACTTTATGTAACTTAAAATATAAAATTAATCAAATTTTGGAATAAAATCCTGCTTTTCTGTGATGAAGATATTGCGTTCATTTTGCAAGATATTTTAAAAAAGTAACATTTTTAATATTCTATAAATTACTAATATCTCTTGAAATATGTGTACATTTTTCGATGTTCATATAGGCTAATTTTGAAAAACAAAGGTCCCCGCATTAAATCTACAGTAAATGGCTTTTTGTGAAAAATTCTGAAAAAAATCGAACCTGCAGTGCAAAAATTTGAAAGAAGAAAAGTAACAAAAATAGAAAGTTTTTCGAAAAACAGTTGTCAAAGTTTCAAATCCCAAAAATGTTTGGATAGATTTGGCTAAAAGTTTCACATTTTGTCAATCAGACTTACCGAAACAAAAGGTTCATGCTTCCGAACTAGAAAGATTATTCATTTTTTGTGTATGCATCATGTTTGGGGGGTGTTTTCATACCTTAAGCATCCAAGTATAGAAATCATATTTTTTTAGTGTGCTACGGTATGAAATCAATTACAAAGACACCAAACTCTCGCTTTCAGTCAAGTGTCGAGGGTTGCCTTCAAATGGCCTTGGACTTATTTAGGGGAGGGGGGCAGAAACGTAAACAGTGAGGGCCGCCTGACTCGTTTTCAATTAGAATATATATCTATATATACGTTTCGCAACCGCTCTCGCGCTGCTCCCCTGAGAAACTGCATGAGCCAGCAGTTCTAAGAAGGCCGAGAAGGGGGTGACTGAAAGCCCGAGTTTGGTGTAAGTAGAGGAAGCAATAATAGCAAGAGTATGTCATTGAATTGATTTTAAGGGATGTTTGAACATCCCTTAAACTTTGAATCCAGGAACATCGCATCCCTTAATGAACAAAGACGCAAGGGATGTTCTGATTAAAACATGAGGGTAGGAAATGACTTATGCACACACACCTGCGCGCGCGTGCGTGTGTTTAATAATGATAATGTTATTATTACCCGTGTGAAAGAATTTCGTGGCGCTGTAATGTTTTAGTCTAGTCCGCCTTGAGTCGACACTGCCGCGCTGCAGCCTGGCTGTCTAGTGGCTAGACTGGGATGTAACGCTCGGATCAACTAGTTTTTAGACAGATCGCCTGATTTGATAAAAAAAATTAATAATTAAATAATATAATTATTTTTTATGATCTAAATGTTTAATATATAGATTTTTCAGATAATTAAAAATATAAAAAAAGTTTGTGTACACAAAAAAAATGAAATCATGAGTTTCCGCAAGTCTTGTACATATGCCGGGAGTCGAACTTTTGACGTATAATTTCATATTATTTTGCTGTAATTTTGCCGCGTAGCCTTAACACACTCAGCCATCTAAAAGTTAAACAAATTGTCTTTTTTGTCGGATACGAATTTCCATTCATTACATCGTAATATTTATTTCAATAAAACATGAACAATTTTTAACATTCAAAGTGCTTTATAAGTAAATATATCATTTAAAATAATGAGGTTTTTTTTCATTACACTTGCGATTCGGTTAAGAAATAATTATAACTTATTATTTTAAACAATTAATACTTTGGCCTAATTTTCATTTAAAAAATCAATAAATAATTGCAATAAATGATTTATGTTGAAATTTTATTTTCTGCAATGTTATACATGTAATACGTATAGCATTATACATATTATAATAATTATAAATTTAATATAAACGTATTATAACTTGACTATATAATACAATTTAAAGAAAATGCTTTTAAACATTCTTTAAAAAAATCGTTCTTGAGAATACAATGTGAATATTAAAATTTCAATCGCCTTCAATAATTATTGTTTATGACCTTAAATATGTAATAGTGTCCATTTAATTATTACTTGAGCATTTATGCAATTATGTATTGTAATTTTATTAATCTTTCATTCAAAAAATATTACTTTTTGAATTGACTCTTGTAATTTTTTAAACGTTCAAACCGTCATTCTATCTAAAGATACCTAAAATCTAAATGAATAAAATTCGTAACAAACTCCTACATAGCGCCAAGACTGGGACTAGAAGTAGATGCGTTCGAATCAAACACGTGGAAACCCTAGATAACGCCAGTGTAGCGCCCGTCTAGTATTTCGTGAATAGACAGGCTTGAGAAAAACTGTGCTGAAATTATCATGATTCAAGGCTGCCACGAAGTTTTTCCACATGGGTAACGGATGTAGTTCCGAATAGCTGAATTCTCCTATTCTATTCAAACTCCGCATCCTTATGTACTTTTATGCGCTGATTACGAATTTGACAGTGAAAGTTGGCGACTATACCATCTTCATGGTGAAACCATGAAAAAAACATAAAAGTCGTAGTTGCGTTTATCTAAGCCAATATGTAAAATTTCGCAAAATGTTCCTTACAAAGTTTTAGCTACCATTGAGGTAGATATTTTTTGTTTTGAATATTTATTTTGTGGGTGATAGTTTCCGAGAAAATGAAGAATAAATTGATTTTCATGTAAAAAAAACAACCCATAAACATCATGGATTTTTGAGTTTATCTTAGCCAATACGCAAAATTTTGCAAAATTTTTGTTACAAAAGTTGTAGATCTCATTGAGATACAAATTTTTTTGTAAAGCATTTTTTTCCACGAGTGATAGTTTCCGAGACAATTAGTGATACATCTGACGATGAACTATTTCGCTACTGTGCATTACCGTGGCAACAGGCCCTAAGTGGCGACAAGAGTAATTTGGCACCTCTGTGACTAATTACAGAAAGAATGTTGGTCAAATCCTAACCATTTCCCCCTACCCATTTCCAGCTTCTCGCGGGGAGCGGAAAGGCACCCCTGTGACTGGTCACAAAAATAATGTTGGTAAAACCCCTACCCCTTTCCCTGTTCCCGTGGGGGAGCGGGAAGGCACCCTTCTGACTGGTCACATAAATAATGTTGGTCAAACGCCTACCCCTTTTCCAGGTCCCGTGGGGGGCGGGAAGGCACCCCTGTGACTAGTCACAGAAATAATGTTTGTCAAACCCCTACCCTTAATGTTTTATTTGCATAAAAATCGTTGTATCACTAATTTTCGCAAGATCTATCACTCACAGATAAAAATGTTTGAAACAAATAATGTGTGACATGATGAGCTATACAACTTTTTTTAGAATATTTAGCGATATTGTGCGTATTGGTTTAGATGAACGCAAAAAGCTATGATTTTTATGGGTATTTTTATGAAAATCGATTATCACTCATTTTTGAGAAAATTATGACTCTTACAAAAAAAATGTACTCTAAAAAAATATGTATTTTCGTTAGATCTATAACTTTTGTTTAAAAGATTTTGAAAAATTTTGCACATTTGCTTAGATAAACGCAAAAACCATGGTTTTTATGGCCTTTTTATGGTTTTACCATGAAAATCGCCTTGTCGCCAATTTTAATTATCATATTCGTAATCAGCGCATCAAAATACATGAGTATACGAAGTTTGAAGAAAATCGGAGAATTCAGCTATTCAGAACTTTATCCAAAGATCCTTCCACATTGCTGATCTAGCTTAAAATTCTATCAGGCCTTGATATCAATAGGAGCAGCAATATCTACAAATTTCACAATCATGATTCGGTTACTGTAATACTAATAATGAACTCAGTCAAATCTTTATCAGAAAAGAGAATTATTTATTATAAATCAGTTATTTGCTCTTGGTTTAGATTTAAAGAATCATATTTACTTTTGTTTTAATGACTTTAAAAAATGTTCAGGTACATTTTTCTACACGTGTGGAAAAATTTCGCAGTGTACTATTTCTGTCGAGTCCGCCTGGCCTCGACATTGGCGTGCCACAGACTGACTGTCCAGTGGCCAGACTGGGCGGTAAGTTTGTTCGCTGAGATATTTGAAAGTAGAATTTTTTTCTTTCTCGCCAAGTTGAGTTCAATATCTTCCAACGTAATGTTTATTTTACTTAAAAATTTACAATTTTTAAACAATAAAAGTACTAATTGTGAAATCCTATTAGTTCTTTTATTTTTTCTATAAGACTATTTAACATTTTTTGTTAAAGAAGTGGTCTATTGTAAATTAGTAACTTTTTAAACATTTTATAATAGTAATTTGAAAATTTTCTACAATATCGCAGTTATTCTATTATTTATTTATAAGGAAGGTGATACGTAAATAATTCCATAAGTCCCACATTAAAAAATGGATGCAGCAATGATATTGGGTTTAACAGAAGAAAATAAGAGTCGATAGGGGTAAGTTTGTAAATTTGAAATGAAGAATGAATTAGTTATAACCTTTTTTATTACAAAAATATAACGTGATGTTTTTAAAACATTTACGTTTTTATTGTTTTCATTGTTAATTATTTTTTATTTTTTTTCATTGTGGAATATGAAAATCTGTCAACAGCTCAAGATTAGTTGAATGAGCCTCATTTTTCAATCAAATGTACGTACATAATAATAACTGGTAAATAACATTTAAATATATACATTTAAACAAAAAATAATGTAGAAATCATTCAATTTGAAATAGATCAGTTTCTTAACATCACTGAACCCTATAATATGAATTTTTTTATTTAACTTTTCTACTTTCAATAATATTCCTATCAATGAGAAAAAATTTAAAGCAAACATATATTATAAGAATCAGTGGATATTTCATTAACTGGCCCGAAATTAAATCTTCTAAAATTAAGAGTTTAGTGTATTTTTTACATCCATAACATGGATATACCGTTATCTTAAATTGATAAAAATTTTTTTTCTAAAAGCTGAGGAACCATTGATGAATACATTTTTTATTGTCTTAATATTGAAGCAATTCAAATTGCTCAAGCAAAAAAGAATGGTTCCTATTAGCGAGTTATTGTTGGTTCAATGATGCTTTCATATTGAATCGATTTTCATAATTAACCAAAAATTCTGTAAGGCACTAAATTCTTTTTTATTTAATAATTACAATTTCTATCGTTTAAAAGTAAGAAAAGGAATTTAGAGTTTCTTTTTTATTGATATGGGCTTTACTTCTATATTAAGATTACTTGTTCTTATTTTATCATTTTCTTTATAATATTGACTACACTTTCTCCATTCAAAATTGTAAAAATTTCTTGCAAGCTTTCTCAAGCACCTTTTCAATTCCCGAAACTTACTTTTACATCAAAGTACCCTATTTAATTTGTTCCCAAAAGATACTCTCAGCCACGTGTCATTTGAGACAGGTTTCCAGTCCATGCCTGCTGTGAGGTACGCGCTTGGGATAAAACATACCCCAGTTGTCAACCTCGAAACTCGCAACTGGCTTCAATACTTTAATATCAAGAAAATACCTGCATTCCAGTAGCGTATCAATGATTGTGCTAAAATTGGATAAAAAATAGAATAGAAGATATATAATTATTGATGTCAATTTCATTGAAAGGATATATTAATTTTAAAGACCATGATTTCTGAAAAAATACAAAAGCTTCATTTCATCTCAACTGACATATTGAAAATCACGTAAATCCAATATAGGCTCGAATTTATAATAAAAATTCCATTGACAGAATTATTTCTTTCCCCAATATACAAGTATAGAATTGGGATTGATTTAATATCTCCGACACACTCGAAATTGAAAAGCACTTATAAGTACGCTACTGCTGCTCACTTTTTGTCGCGATCTTTTTTCAGAGAGATTTCAACAATGATTCGAGACTCGGTTCAATGACGTTGGGTCTCAGGCACCGAACCGATCGATTGATTCTTTTTTTATATTGTGACCCGACATTCCATACTATTGCATTAAAGACATTATTGAATTCATCGACGGGGGTCGAAAGGGGTTTTCCAGGGCGCATGAGAACCCTTTATCCCTTTCACAAAACCGAAAAGTTACCGAGCAGAGAAATCGTTTGTTACTTTCAAATGCGTTGATTTGATTTAAATGCTGGTCGCGCAAAAAAAAATATCGTAAGCCTATTAGAAAGTTCCCTGGCTATTGTACATTCAACTCGAATAAAATGGATAAAAGTCGAACAAAAGCGGAAGTTTTTGGTAAAAATTCATTATTTCAAGTAAAGAAGATAATCAAATTTAGTTTGAACTAAGTCAAACCTAAATAAATATTTTCAATTAAATTTATAATTTCATGTTAAAATATATGGAAAATTATTTCTATTGACTTAGTATTTTTTATCAACCTCTGTATTCCTTTTAATATATTTTAAGCCTCCGAATTATATATTGTTCTTATAACAATTTTTTATAACAATGTTTTTATATATTGTTTATTATTTTCTATAACCGATGCAAAGGGAATTCGAAGCAGTTATACGATTGGATAGAATTTTCGTCGCCTACCCTTTCGTGAAAAGGGTAGATTGGTCTACGCTCGAAGGGGTTACGAAACTCGTAGAATTCATTAATCAGAAAACCCCTTTTTGTCCATTACTACCATAGAGATATTGATTGCTTTAATCAGTACCTACAATTTATTTTTTTCACTACACACACAACATTGATTTGTTTTCATGCATATTTTCATTCGCAACTTATTATTCTATTTAAACACTTCAAACTTATTTTAAAAAGATTTTAAACTTATATAAAAATACGCTCTAATTAGGGTGGCCGTAAGTCAAGGAAACCTGGAAATAGGGAAAAGTCAGGGAATTTTAAATGTCGGTTTTTTTGAAAATTCAACTAGTTGGTATAAAAATCATGTTTTTATGTTTTCTGCTTTATTTTAGGCGCTTATCAAATTAAATTTGTAACTTCAACCGGAGGGGGGAGGGGGGCAAGCTTTGTGTGATAATCTGTGGTGAAGAAGGAGAGGGGTTGAAAATTTTTCCAAAATAGCGTGACGTAGTCTTTGAAAGGGCCCTAATAAAATCAAATTTAAAATTAAGGTTACTATGGAACTGTGATCTATATTCTTTAGTTTAATGATGTGCTTAGCAGTTAAGCATCGGAAAGTGCACTCTAACGTGAGTTCTTAATTAATTAACAAGCTCAGTCGATCGTTGCGGTCATGCCAATGTTATTTCACGCGTAACTCATGCTGTTTGCTCTCTACGGCGTTACGGATTGCTCGTAATTACCCACTTCGACTTAATTGATCTTAGCGGAAAATGCAGACTAAAGACTGCAAACATACCTCACAGTTCACATTACACTAATGCTAATTAGTTGCCAGACGTAACTTCTGAACCTCTCCCTAGAAGGACATGTACTCGCAATCCACCACAAAAGGTAAAAATCTCCTTTATTATTTTCGTGTAATTTATTTACAAATTACACCTTCGCGATTTTATTTTCTCATTTTCTTTTACTGCTTTGATCTTTAGCAGCTACTGTTTCTCAAATCGTTTTCTGATCGGTGCAGTTTCCTTTGACTTTGACTTTTTTCTTCTATGAGAGGTAAATTTAATTTTTTTTAAATGATGAAAAAAATTCGAACTACTATGTTTACACAGGAGGGTCGAAATATTTGATTTTCAAAATTCCCCTTTTTTCACAAGCCATTCATATTTTAGGACCAGAATTTTAATCTTATAACATATTTAACATCGAATCTTTTATGAGCAGAATAAAAAATTTTCGGATTAAAATGTATTTAATTCAACTAAAAAGGATAAATTTTTTGTAAACAAGCGTTAATAAACCCATAATTGGAAGGATTAACTTTATATGAGAGTACAATTTCGTATGTCTCTTTAATTTTTAAGAAGTAAAAATTAGTATGTTACTAATATATTTCTTCGATGCTTTGAAGCATAAATAGAAGAGTAAAAAATTATTGTCAATTTTCTTCATGCATTTTTTTATAAACTATTTTTCACCACACTTCTGCCATTTACTTCACCTTGCTAAACTTATTCCATTAGTCGATCATCTTCCAGTCTCTCAACATATGCCCAAACCATCCTAATGAATTTTTTTACATATGTCAACTAGTGTATCCTCTATAACACATTCTTTGCGGATTATCTTGTTACTCAGACCATTAGTGTTTTACCGCACACCATGCCCAAGAATTCCAAGCTAATCGCGTTAATTTTTTTTTGTTGAAAAACAAAAGCATTATATTATGATAACATATGATTATATTACATAACGTTATATGATATTATTATTATTTCCCATTTTTTTCTTTGAAAAGGATAACCTTTTCTTGGTAGGTTTAAGTGTCTCTACTGTACAGCACAGACTATATATAATTTTATATTGCCCTTTTAGCATTACCTATTATATTTTTACTTGTGATAATGGATCCTGCTCTACCGATAACCTTCTTACCCTCGTTTATACGTCTATCTAACTCTTCATCTATCTTTCCGTCGATAGTGAATAGGCTATTAAAATATGCGTACTTATTAACCAACTTGTTCTATTCTCTCATTATTTAGATCAATGTTGCATATTGTTTTCTCATAATTTCCTTTAAACAACATATTTTTTTGTTTTATTCATATTAATTTTGAGGCCCATGTTCTGCACGCTTGTGTCCAGTTTGCTCAACATTCGCTGCAACTCTTCGATTGACTGTGCCATAACCACCTTATCATTTGTGAGCGCTAACCCACTTATGAGGATATGATGCATCCTTGTTTAATACCTTGCACCATATCAAACCAATTACTCAGTTTCCCATTTACCCTTAGACTTTCTTTGCTACGTGCATTTTTATTGCTCGTGAAATCCATTCATTGACTCCATGCTCTTTCAGGACTTCCTAAAGTTACTTCTAACCACCTTGTCAAACTCTTTTTCAGGGTCAACATCCCGGTGTAGTTGTCCAGGGTATACTAGATGGGTCGGGTCGAAACCAGGACACTCAAGAAAGCTCTAAAAAAAAGGTCATCGACTTCATTTCATTTCATAATACGTAAATTGAATTGCGTGCAAAGATAAAAGAAACTGTGTCGCGAATAGTTTCCATTGGAAGTCGGTTGCGTTCATCGCTCCATTGCGATTTTAGCAAGAAATCAATGATCCCGCAGTTGGCCTTCAATTCGAAACAGGCGTTAAAAATCAAAAGCTTTCTGAAAAAAGTGTAGTTTTGTAAAAACCAGGACATTTCCTTAATTTTCAAGAGAATAATAGGATAGGACAGATGGCACACAACCAGGAAATATCCCGGAAAACCAGGACGTCTAGTAACCCTATATAGTTGTCACTTGTATGCGATTAGATACAATTTTTAGGTTATATCGTTATGACATTGGCGTAGAAAATTGGCGGGCATTTTTTTTAGTCTGAGAAATACACCAAATCATAAGATCAAATTGACCCGAATGCATATACAAAATAATTGTTGGAAATAGTGTGAATAGTATTATGATTCCTTTCTCAATTTGTTTTCTACCGTATCGAACTTCCATCAAAAACAATTGAATTTTCAACCAAAGAATTAAATTTTCAATACAAAAAGACTTATTTTGAGAAAGGAAATGTTTACACGTGCCGAAACAATCCAGCCATACGTACCGAAATTTCATTAGAAATAGCCCCTTTTCCAGCTCCCCCTATATGTACAGATAAAATCTGTCTACTTGTACCGAAACTTCGGTACAAGTAGCCACGGTCTTTTATAAAACCGACATTAGAAATCAACAAAAATTCTAATCGTTAATATTTCGGCAAAAAAAAACGAAAATTCAGTAAAATACACGGAGAAAAATGGATCGAGAATTTTTATCAAACTCAGTGGGGTAAACTCGGGACATGTGGACACTTTGATAAAGTTTCATTTCTAGTTCAGTAAAACGAAATTCGGTAATACCTAATTCACAAACATGGAAAAGTGATAAATTAATACTAATGTCTATCGAGCTGTACTTTAATTAATACTGTACTTGGTAGTTGATATTTTAATATACATGATTGTAAAATATATAAAACGTTAGATAAAAATTAATGAAAAGTTGGGTAAAACGCGGTCGAGGACTCGGTAGAAAATATAAAATGGTTTACAGGAAAGTCTCGAGGGAATCACTGACGCTCGAGAAACTTTAACTAACAGTTTGGTAAACCGTAAGTTTCTCCGAATAAAACAGAACTTATACGCAGTCAACAGAATACAACCTATATACACAATAGAATACAATTTCGTACACATACACATACACAGTTAAGCTTAAGCAATTGCATTAAATTACAACAGATACACTCGCACGCTTTTACCAATACTAACGCTATTAAAAATCGAAAATGCTGCGACGGGTTTCGAACCACGTAACCGAAGTTTAACGCATCGTCTACTTTTTTCAAATCTTTTTGATGTAAAATATTCAATCCATTGAAATTAAGCATTAGAAACCTAAAAATTAAGTTTATATTAAATCTCTAAGATTATATTAGGTTAGAATTTCAGGAATTAAATCGAATATGCAAGCTAATACGCTTTACGGGATTTATTAATTATATTGCATGAAACTTATGTATATGAAAATATGAATAACACACATAACTTGAGAAAATTTTGAATACCCGTGTGGAAATAATAATTCCTGGCAGACTGGAATTATTCTAGCGCCAGTACTGGATTATTTGTAGCTGTTTGTTAGACTAGATAGAAAAATCCATCACGCAGTTCTATGTAGACCTACTAATGTCGCTAGCCAGAATTTGACATTACATTAGTATAAAAATTCCGTCTAAAATCTAGCTTGTCTCAAGAAAGTACTTTTATTTGGACTTTGAAAAAGAAGGCATCATTAAAAAATTAATTAATAAAAGATAACAAATTACATTTATTGCATATAATCACTCCACTTTTAAAGTTTTGCCAGTCTTTCGTAACGTTGCCCCAGTGCTCAAATCAAAGGAAAAAGAAGAAATAAAGTTGCATGTGTTGTCAGTGCTGTCTCACAGTGCAGATTTGTTAATTTAATTGATCACTAAGTATCGAATAATCTGACGAACTATACATTGCTTATTGGTAAAATATTGAATGAAAGATAAAGATAATATGAAAAATTATTTTTGAATAATGACATTTTATCGTTAGGTTTTCTAGGAAAGTAGTTTTTCTTTTCGTATGACATGTATCCAGTACTCATGTCTATTAAAATGACATATTTCCTAACCCCGATTATTTTCAGTGCTACCAACAACACTTAACTTCCATCATGCAATGCAATTTCAAAACTGCTACCAAAAAAAGTTGGCAACAATAACCGGAACCGGATTGCAAGAATCAGATATTCGCCATGCCACTATTCCGTGTTTCAGAAACGTTTCGATTCGCGACCACGAGGTTTGAAGTTTTCCAGATTCTTTTTCGATGTAAGCGACGTAAGAGCGTTGGAATCAAGACCCAACCTCAAAACTGAATTTTCTCATTGTACTCCATAAATACTAGAATTACATCTTTTCTAAATAATCAGGGCTTAGTGCTCTTTCCAATTAAATCTTTATTCGGAGTAGAACATTGGCTAATTCCAACAGGTTTGTATAAGGTGTTTATTTTATTCTAACCCCAGCATTTAAAAAAACTCTTCACATAAAAGCTATTGAAATTAACCAATTTTTCACTCCGAATAAAAATTTTATTCAATGCAGGAATAGGCTCTAATGATTTAAAAAATATTTAATTCTAGTATTTATGGAGTAAAATGAGAATTCAGTTTTGAGGTTGGCTCCTGGTTCCACAAAATTTATAATTATCATTTTCTTTTCAGAAATGTGGAATTTGTTAATATTATCATTGTGGCTCATAGTGCTTGTATTCCAGGAATGATTTAATTATGAAAATACGTATTAAATTTGCAATCTGGGTCGCATCTAGATCTACTAGATTTCACTAGATTCACTAGAACGCGCCAGTACCGCTGGTGGTGATAGCGGCTAATCGATTGGAGCCTTACATTTGCGCACCGCCCCAGCATAGTTTCTCGCGATAGCGCCAATATAGCCTCATGGCGGTCTAGGCTGGAACAGTATAGCGCCATGAATAATTTCGACACGGGTATCTCTTCTTGAAATAAGTCTTTATTCAAGATTTGCTATTAAAGATACTTTAATATTTAATATGTGCAATTTATCCAGTAGTTTCGAATGTTTTTTTACATAATTCAATTTTAGATACTCACAATTAAACACTCTACAATATTAAAAATGTATAAATAAAAATGCTGGATAATTTTGAAGATCTTAAGTTAAATTTTCAACTCAACATCTTCCATATTGAAGAAATTTGTATTGTGTTATTAATTTGTCTAAATAATTTTTGCTAATAATGAATTAAATTGATTTATTTTTAATTCAATTAAATGGTACCGTATTATTCAACTAAAATTTTGATTTTACCATTTAAATTTTAAATGAAAGGAATGGCTAAATTCATTGGTCTTCGTCGATACTAAATTTTCTGTAATATTTTACAGAAATATATTTTATTCTCTTGAATAAAAATTTATAAATGTTGAGTAATTATCAAAAATTTAATTTTTTACCTATGCTCACCTCTGCAGCCTTATCCATCTAACTGATTATTAGGTATTTTACTGAGAAGTTTGCACACATATTGCCAATACATGCTGAATTTTTTTTTCGATATCTAGAACAGTTTTTAAAATTTGACGAAAAAGCGATGATCACGGGGACAAAAGGTTTTCGAAATGTAAAAAATTCATTTTACTGAACAATGTTTTTTATTTCTAACAAATTATAAATTTCCTCATAAATTAATTAAACCCAGTTTTCCTACTAAGTACATGCAAAACAATTTTTGCATTCCACTTAACGGAAGAAAAAGCTGAAAATTTAGCAGGAAAACCTCTATTATGACAAAAACTACAAAAATGGCAAAATTGATGCTTACGTCAGGGGCGTCAACTTCGATTCATGGTAATTAAATTTTTAATTCCTACTATAATGAAATCTTATTTTATTTTGCAATTTTACAAACTAATATTTATCAATAAATACTAAACGACAATGAGGACTGTAAGTAATTTTAAAATTCAAACTTTTTTCCAAATTAGAAAATTGGTGAATATCTTCAAGGTGCTCAGTACTTGCATACGATCCTGAAAGATTACGGCGTTGAAGTTTCCCACAGATATGGAATTAACAGTTAAATAATCAATTAAAAAAAAATAAAAGTCATATCAAATAAGTAGAAACACCTCTGGATTCGTCTCGGAAATATCTCGGTGTGCATTTTTTTGTTTTTTTTTTATACCCGTTTTTTAAACATTTAGCGCATTTGTTGTTCAGCGCACTGAGATATTTGCGAGACGAATCTAGAGGTGTTTTTACTTTTTTCATAGGACTCTTAGTTATTTTTTAATTAATTACACAACTTTCAAATCCATATCTGTGGCAAACTTCAACGTCGTGAAATATTATGGAGGCGATGGAAGTTTCTGCGTGACTATTGGTTTACCAAAGTGTCAAATAAAGTCTAACATAGCAAAAATGAAAAGCTCGCTCACAGTGGACAAACTTTCATATAATATTTACAGGAGATTATATCATAACCAAAATTAATTTTTCTCTAAAATCCATTCAAAACTTTACCAAACCTTTAAGTAAATAATGAATTTTTTACTTAGAAAGAATAACCGAAATTAATCATTATGTAACCCATTTTGAGGGAATTATTGTCGTTGCATAATTTAATGTTTGCTTGACTTTACATTTGAAAACATTACTTAACAAACATGGAACTTTATCCAATTTTTCCTAAATGTGTGAAAGAATAGTTTTCAATAATTACACCACGTGCATTAATTATTACTTTTGAAAATCTTTACTGTGCATTTGGAAAATTCAATCTGCGTTATTTAAATTTTCCGAACTGACATTTATTCTTTAACATTTCGCAAGGCACAAATTATTACCATAATTTCAAACTTTCTTCTTTTGGTCCATATATCCCAATTATACTTAAAAGTTCGGTGAAGTTTCCTAACCAAATTTTCTCCGTGTAGTTTAATTTTGAACCAAAGAGTTGAATTTTCAAAGAATTGATTAAATTTGCAACAAAATAATTGAATTTTCAACCTAAGATGATGAATTCTCAACCAAAGATAAAATATGTAGTTGTATTTTTAACCGAAAAGAGGACATTTTAAACCACGAAGATTGGAGTGTTAGAAGAAAGCAGCGCTGACGGGAATCGAGCACAGTTCTACGTGACAGCAGAACGTAGACTTTGTCCTGTGATAAAATAAATTATCAGATTTACGAATTTCAGCATCCTCATGAACCTAGGTGCATATGACGTCATATGGCAGTAAATTTCCTATTCTAAATAGGATTTTTCTTAAAGCACTACATTAAAGTATTTTTCCTCTAATTGTACCTTCCAAGTGAGAATATTAATTTGTTTAACCTATTTTGCAACTTATATTATTTAAACAGCTAGTTGTTTCAAGTACGGTTTTATTATTTAATTTGTAAATATAACTTTTTCCTGACTTTAATTTGCGAAAAATATTAATTTTTATCTGCTTTTGGGTAAAAAAATCACCTTTCATGGTAGAAAAGCAATCTTTTTTGGTTGAAATCAATAACAAAATTAAAAATGTTAAAATATTCATTTGAAATAGTTTTTTTCTGTTCATAAAATGTTTGTCGTATTGATCCATTTAATTTTTACAATAAGCCCAATTACATCTAAGATCATGAACGTTGTCGTCACTTACATGTGCGAAAAAGTAATTTTATATCAATGTGCGTGCGCGCAACGGGGCGACAAGTGGACTTTTCTGCACTGCTTGAATGCTATACATGTGTCGAAAAAATGATAAAACAAATAAAATTATAATAATTCTTTAATGCATTAGTCAAATGATTAAGAAGTATCTCAAGAGTATTTTTAAATTAATTTTTGAATTATCAATATCCTATAACATTCTATTCCATAAGGATAGGAAAGTTCATTAATGGTTTTTGTTACGATGCACATCGAATTCGCCTTTCTTGTTGAGGGTTCGCGTTCGTCGAACGTATTAGACAATTTCATTGAACATTATTTCTTCGGAGTGTATATTATCTCGCCACTGATTCGCCATCGCGGTAATATAATGGAAGAGGCGTCTTCTTCAGAGCCAATCGTGACTTTGCATTACAATTGTTCCACGTTCGATCACTACGCTCCCAGGTGGCCGCCGACAAACGATACCAAGGAACTTCTCAGGTTCCCAATTCTTTTTTCTGTATCGAGCGAAGGCTAAAGCTACCGAACATCAAGCCATTAAAAGTCTCTTGCAAAGAAAGTTCAACTATCACGATGAAAACTAATTTACACTTCGCAGATACCACGGATTTTAATAGAACTCGCAAGCCACAGCTGAAAGACTTTGATGCAAAGTTACGAATTTCTCAGCGAGATATTCCGGATTAAAAAATAGATTGTTGATATATTATCTTTGCCATTATTGTATCAATACGTATCTGTAAAAATATAAGGTGTGTGCCTAATGTGCAAAAAAGTTTTGCCCGATGAAAAGAGAAGTAATAAAAAGGTTAGACAGGGTGGACACTGACCGGGAAAATCGTGAATTATATTCAGAACTGGGAAGAAGTAGGTAATATACCCACGATGTTTTTTTTTTAATCATGGAATTTTTCAGATTTGTTTTCACTTTTGCAACAAATATCAAAATGGTCTTCAAAATAAATATGTTTGGAGTTGTGCTCAATGTTACCAACCGCCCCCGTTAAAATTTCGAGGATGATTTTATATTAATTACTTCAAATTTAGTGTTTCGTTCCAAAATAAATGTTCTTATTATACTATATATTTAAAATTTTGAAGCTTCTGTCAATGGATCGCTCAAATACTGAAATTTCTTTCATATTTCAGAACGAAAACATCATTTTTAGACAGCAATTATAGTATATGTTACCTAAATGTATATAATTTATACCTAATAATTTGCATAATAAAGTTATGATCTATACACAAGATCAATTTAAAATGCAATATCCCTCCCCCTCCCATCCTATCATTCCCTCCCCCACCGCCCTTCTCCCTCGTCTACTTTGTTGAAAATGCAATATATATCAATTTAAAATCTTACATTATATGAACATATTGACCCTATTTTTCCTGTTCTTAGAAGATTTTACTTTTTAAAATCTTATTTTGACCCCCCCCCCCCC
>NC_046658.1:55777087-55784269 GCF_010883055.1 Belonocnema kinseyi | reverse complement strand
CCCCCCCCCCCCCAACCCTCTTGTATTGTGTCCGGAGACTGCCCCAAAAAATGAAAAATATTAAGTTTATGTAAAATGTATGCTGAAGATGGTAGTTTTTTTAATTTGTTTCAACATCAATTATTTTTATTCGATAACTGACAAGTTTAAAATTATTTTTCAACTAATTTTGAATTGTTTAAGAACTGATTTTTTTCTCTTTTTGTCCCTTGTGAGACGCGAATAGTTATTATTTTTTGGGATAAATAACACAGTTGATGAATGCCAACAGTGATATTTCTTATTTAATATATTTAGCAATTATTTAAATAATCTTCATTTGCTTTAACAATTTTTTTCTCTGTAAATTGTGAAAAGTTATTTCTTTCTGGAAGTTATTTATTTATTCCAAAGTGTCTGGCCGTCTCGTAATTCGGGATGAGTATAATCAAATATTTTTTATGCATTTGTCCCAAACTTTCGGGAAGAATACTCCATCCTCTTTTCCAACTCTCCGCATTTTTCCGGACAACAGCCTTATTATTCAGTAATTTAAATTATTCATTTAAATAAAAGTAGGATTTTTGACCACCCTAATGGTTATTCTGTTATTAGAATGAGTTTATAATGATTTTCAGGTAGGATACAAAAATTCGCAAGGATATAGAGCGATTTGATTAAAATTAGGGACGGACAGCATGATTGTCTACCCCGTGAGAATAATGGGCGGAAACGTGTTTGGTTGCAATCGTGTGAGGTATCGTCGAATTTCCGAATTTGATTACGGCTTCTGAAGGTGCCGAGGCTATGGTTGTTGTTGAATGACGCAGCAACAAGCATTGTCGATCGTTTAATAACTCTCAGTGGGAGTCTGCGGCAGGCCACCGGTGTTCGGTCACCTTTATTCGAACACCTCTGGAATTCCAACTGTTTCACTTTCGACTCGAGGATTCTTTTTGAATAGAGAACCCAAGTACGGCGGGAGATCGCAATCCGAGGGGGTGAGATCCAAACTGAAAAGGACCAATTCATTAGATCGCAGGATTAAAAAAAAAATTTACCCGGAAATAAATATCTCATTAAATGAATCTGCTGGATTTATTTAATACTTTCATTTTTTGAATTCTGTTTCTCGCTACAGAATATATGAATACTTTTTAGGGAACATTTATAAACTAAATAACAATTTTTTCATTGCTGTGCCCCCCCCCCATCCGTCATTACTTGTTGACAACCTTATTGTTGCCTCACTCCCCTCCCCAACCCCACCCCGAAATGTAACCTAGCCCAAAATTGTTTAATACAGAGGAAAGAGGGTGACATTTCATGAAACTAGGACAATGCTGGGGGAATTAATTCTTTCAAATAAAATTATTGTAAATATCATATTGCATTCAATATGAAACTCTTAAATTTCTAAGATTTCCAGCAAAAATATATAGTATTTTCAGCAAAATAGTTAGATTTTCAACAAAAAGAATATTTTTTACCAAAGATTGCTCTAATAACTTCGAAATACAACTTCGCGATATATATCCATCTGTAAGATGGCGCTGTTGTCAATGTCAAAGACAGGCTCATTCGATCGCAAGAAATAATCCGATCAGTCCCATCGGCTTCAGTTGATTTCAAGCATCGGAGTCCCACTGCTGGTCGACGCGAGCTTGCTATCGTGCTTATTCTTTATGTGAACGTGTTCTTCCTGCTTCTAGGGAACTACCGCAATTTCGTGACACAGTTACATAGGCAACGCTCCTGTTTTGTCAAGCCTGGGTCCTCGGCGCGGTGTCAATTCCCGGAAGGCTGTATCTGGGCGCATTATGTCCGAGTTTGACTTTCGTTGAATTTGTAACTGAAAAATATTTTTTTGAGCTAAAAATACAAATAAAAAACTGTTGAATTTACCCTAAAAGTATTATTTTGCAATTAAAAGTCATTTTTTTCCAAATAGTTACATTCTCATTCAAATAGTTTGATTTTTAACCAAATGGTGACATAGTTAATTAAATATATAAATTTACAATCGAAAAATTCATTTTTAACCAAATAGTTTATTTTTCTAGTATTTTGTGGAATTTTCAAATTTAAAAGATGAATTTTCTACACATTAGTTGAATTTTAGACCCGAAAATATAAATTTTCAACTGAAAAGATAATTCATAACTAAATAGTTGAATTTTTTACCAAATATTTGAATTTTCAGCAACAAACGAATTGTTTCTGAAGCAGTTTAACTTTAAACCAAACAGTGGATTTTTCCATCCAGAAAGATACATTTTCAACTAAAAAAGATCAATTTACAATGAAAAATATTCGTTTTTACCAAAAATGGAATAGTTACATATTTAGTTTAAAAAATTTAATTTCGAGAAAAAAACAACTATATTAATTATATTTTCTTACTGGATTCTATTAATTGAGTTCAAATTCAAGCGAAAAAAAAAACAAGAAAAGGGATAAGTATATTGAAAATAGGAAAATAATTACTAATCTTCAAAGAATGAGAAAATATTGTGAAGTCTCTGATATAAAAGTGACTTCAAAATTTATTAAGTAATTATTGAACTTTACCATTGAAGGACCATCTTTCGCTAAATTCGAAAACTTTGTTTAAATTTATTACCAGGAAACGTACTGAATGTTATCAAATTTCGTAGCGTCATCTGCCGCACTCCCTTTTTATGGAAGGCCCTTTAATTATATAGCAAGTGGTATTCTTAGACTGATAGTTCCGTGACTTAGTTGATCGAATTTTTTGTATGAGTTTTCTCACGGTCTGACATTTTCGGCCTAGTTGGGAGTCTGGGACTAATTGGTATACTCTGGTTCTGGCGAACCTTACGGTGCTCTTGAAAAAGAGCGATCACGAGTGGCACTCGAAGACAGGATCATGAAGGGGGAAATTGAACTTCGATTTGCGAGGGTTACAGTTATCAAACTCACATTTACCATTGACCTTTTCAATAAGTTTTCGAAGGACATCTCGTATAAATCCATGAAATAGTAACCCAAAACTATAATTTAAAAACATTTTTTTAATTTTATATAGTAAATATTTTTTTTAATGTCATGAAAATTGCACGAAATCCAAACTGTTTCGTGTTCAAAATGAAACGTGAGAGTCATGACTAACAACTATGACAAACAAAATCGAATTATTTTGTTTTATTATAATGGTAAAAGGCATGTACTTGCCTATTTACTTAAAAGTTGTATAATTTTCAGCACTTATTTGTTTTTACTCACAACCTAAAAGCAAAAATATTACTTTGATATCTAAGTTAACAATTTATTCACATCGTACCGGATGAAATTAAAAGAATTAATCTTTAGACAGTTTTAAAGTCAAAAGTTTGACTAATAAAATAAACCAGTGAAAAAATACTAAGGCAATATAAATCCTTAAAAAATTATATACTGTCAGCGGAAAGAGTTATCATGGTCATATAAAAAACGCATTATGCCATTGTTAACTTTGAAAATAACAATAAAAGTGGTAAATAAACTAAATCTAAAAGTTGTTTTTAATATTGTATTCATTAAAAAGAGTAACGTTCTAGTTTGTCTTCAGAGAATATATCATTTTGGGACGTTCCACCGCAAAAACTGGGATTTATGTTTAGAAAAACGTTTGGTTCCTAATAAGCTGCAAAAAAAAGGAACCCCTTTCTTCAAAAATAAACACAAAACAATGAATTTGTTCCAAAGGGTCCACTAGTTTGACTTCCAAAGGAACCCTAATTGAATAGGAACTTTTTCCCAGGAAACTATTTTTCGCTTAGCCTACTTCGGCACATTATTTCTTTAATAACACAATTTTTACGTTGAAACACATATGTAATACAATAGAGACGGACATAATTTAACGAAGAGAATTTAAGTACAAAAAATGATATCGAAATTAGAATAAATATATTGTAATGGCTTGATAAACATCATTTGCAGGTTAGCTATCAAACTTTTCAACAGAAACGTGTGTTAGTATGCAAGAAACTTTACGTTTGAAGTCATCGATCGGAAACTGTAAATCAATCGCTAACTTACCAGCCCTACTTTGCAAGCGATTGGTTTGTGGATGCGCCTTCATGTTTTGATTCGAGCCTCCAAAGGAACCCTTTTGAGTTTCTACAGGTTTCTATTGAAGCTCAAGTTCTAGAAGATACCAACTTTTATTTAAGCCGCAACTTTATTAAACCCCTAGTTTCTTATGTGTCCCAAAATAAAAGTAAATACGATAAGGAAAATACGGGGAAAGGCCCTCACCTCTACAAATATGTGACTAAAAGGAGTAATTTTCAATAAAACAAGTGCCAATTACAGGGGTCTCTTAAAATTTCTTTCCCGAAAGTAATATATGCATTGATTGATTATTTTTCTATTTGTCACCCCACCCCCTGCCAGAATAAACAAAAATCACTCTATAAGCAAGGAAAAAGTATTTTGCGGTACACTGATCGCAAAATATTACCTTTTTAACTAATTATTTTCACGGATTGAATAAAAAATTTTAATGTATTTATTTATTGATTATTAATTGTTTAAACAATACTTTTTCATACTATCGAAATTTACCGGTGCACTTACAAGGAGATAAATTTATTAGGCATGAATATGAAAAATCAAAACCGCCGATTCAATTTATATTGGTTGTTTTGAAAACTTTTAATTGTTTAAATCTAACTTTTAACTGGAATTAGGTAAAAATGTAGTTTTTTGCCAATTTATCAACAAGATCGATAGATTTTTGGTATTTCTGATATTCATACCACTGACCCATATTTTTTTCAATTTTCATTTGTTTGAAACTTTTTCCACGAAGTACTCTCTAAATCTGAATCAGCGATAAGTATACTGTTAATTAAAATCAGCGTATATACGCTCGCAAATCAGCGAAATTTATCTGTTGATAAGTGAAACTTCACTCATTAGAAGCTAAATTTAGCTATTTTAGCAGCGTATATACGCTGATTTGAATTAGCGCTGTAATTACCGCTGATTCAGATACAAACCAAATTTAAACATTCTATGAGTATTATAAAAAATATGGATTAAATCAAAGTGCAATGCAATCCATTCCCTTTATCTTCAATTAATTATTTCGAAAAATTTAATGAAGTGATTGTTATATTTAGGCGCGGGTTCGATTCCCGAAGCAGAAAGCGAGGCTGGACGTGGTTTCAGAAACCTTCTCTTCTGTCCCTTCTTATACTAACCCAAAAATACCACACAGTTTATAATTAACCCTACAGTACAGTCGCTAATGATCCTGGCAGTTGATGCGACTACAAACATTTAAAAAAATAAAAAAATAAATAATAAATGTAATTTTAGATTGAATAATACATAAAAGCGTCGTTTGGAGCAGATTTCTCTACCAATTCCATTAGCACTTTTTATTTTTAAACCTTTCATTTCTTACTTATCACTTTTTAATCATTTTCTTTTTTTTTTAACATTTCTTTCTACAAACTATAAAAAAATGTACACCTCTGAATAACTTGAACTATTTATATTCAAATCGAATATCAACACGAACGATTAACAAATTATTTCATGACATTAAGCAAATTGAAAATATTGTATGTTTTGTCGAAAATAGTTTTTAATCGTGTGGGAATTGCTTGGACAGCAATAGGCAAATAATAAAAAGTGTCAACATGAAAAAAGCGAATGAACTTTGTTCAACAATTTGCAAAAAAAAACTACACTATTCTTCATTATTATTACTATCCTGCGAACAAAATATTGATAATTATCTTTTTCAGTAGCGTAACTACAACTGTATAGGCCCCACCTCAGAAATATTTAGGAGGCCCCTCTTATAAAATTAAAAAGCAAACAGCGTATAAGTGTAGCTGAAATACATATAAAAAAAATAAAATATCTCACATAGTTCTTTTTATAATATATTACAAAGTATATTTTATTTTAGACAATTTATATCCTAAATTATACATAGTTCTGACTCAAAAATTAGTATTGCACCGTTAAAAAAATTATCTGCACGTTGCTATATTGTAATTCGCCTCGCTTTCATTTTGACAAATTTATTATTAACAATTTCGATATACAATTATTTTGCATCATCAAGTTCTATTGTCAGTAGAGATAGATTTAAGAATCGGCTTTGATGCATTCTATTCCGTAAATAGGATTTTATAAATTTTTATTTGCTGAATGTCCTTTCGCAAGTTACTATACTGTAACACGCACAGTTAAATAAATTCTAAAGGGATTACTTCTGAAAAATCGCTTTCCATGAAGCTGTATTTAATGAGTAAAATGTGGAAAACATCCTTTACTGTTGACGTCCAAATGAACCCGTTACTATTTAAAAATGGGATTAAGTTGATGACTAACAAAAGGAATTCTTTTGTGAAATCCTCATGATATAGAATCTGTAGTTTCTCTGTAAACTATGTGTTCACAATCTTTAATTAGACCTTAGACACCTTAAGGTGTGATTAAAGACATTGATTTCTAGAAATTCTTCACTGGTTCAATACCACATTTTTGAAATATGTGTGTAGCCACTTCCTTACACTTTTCATACTCAAGTCTGTACTTTTTTTAACGTTTCCTTGCAGTGTTTGAGATTTTAAGTGAAAGAGTTAAATCTATATGTTCTGCTTGAAGTAATTTTGATGAAACATTTACTTTGTTTCCTATATTGGAAAGGATTGTGCACATCATTATAAATTCAAACTTCACCACATTTTTTTTAAATTATAGCTGCTTGTAGCTGCATTAATCCATAAGGTTACGTTTTTTCATTAGCCGAGAAGATTTCGGAATATTTCAGATATGTAAAAAAATAATCTAGACAATTTTAAATTAAATTTTATTTATTTGAGAAGAGGTTACACAATTTTAGGACAAATTTAATCCAGTTTAAAAGATTGTGAAGATCGCTCAAAACTTGGAAATTTTTAAAAATATTTTATAAATTTTCAGAAATCGTTAAAAGTATGAAAATGTTTTTTATCTATTTTAAAATCTAAAAAATCAAGAATATCTTTTAAACTAACTTAAACTACCCCAAAAATTGTTTTCAAATCTTTGAGATTTGTTTCTGGTCATTTTGGCAATCTTATATTATTGTTATTATTATTATTATTATTATTATTATTATTATTATTATTATTATTATACCATTAAGCCATTTCCCTTTCGGGGTAGGCGTGACTCACTCGGCAGGGGAAA